>NC_029777.3:76464816-76467616 GCF_000817695.3 Arachis duranensis
TGCACTTGCTGGTTAGTTGTGCGAAGTTGTAAGAAATCTTGATTTTGATATTGGCATTACAATTTCGTGCACCAAGTTTTTGGCGCCGTTGCTGGGGATTGTTTGAGTTTGAACAACTAAAGGTTTATTTTGTTGCTTAGATTAGGAATAGAGTATTGATGCTATAGAGTCATTAAATTTGAGTCCTTTAATTTCTCTTCAAAAATTTTTCAAAAATATTATTTTTCTTTATCAATTTTTAATTTTTTTTCGTGAGTTTAGTGTCTTGTTCTAAGTTTGGTGTCAATTGCATATTTTATATTTTTCTTTTAAATTTTCGAAGTTGTGTTCTTTGATCTTCAAGTTGTTCTTGTTCATTTTTCTTGTTTGATCTTTAGTTTTTTCTTGTCAAATTTTCTTGTTTGATCTTTGGTTTGTCTTGTTCTGCGTCTTTTCTTGTTTTTCTTGTACTTTTTCAAAACATTAGTTTAAAAAAAATGTATTTTTATCTATAAAAATAATACATCTTTAAAACACGTTACATTTATAGCTCAGTTGGCTAGAGCGTTGGCTTATGTTCTTGGCAATTGTGTATCTTCTTTTTAAAATCTTTTTCAAAAATAATTTTTCTTTGATTGAATCTTGTGCCAAACTTTGTTTGGTGTTTTATTGTTAATCTTTTTTATAATTTTCGAAAATTTTATTGAAGTTTTCTAAAAATATTAAGTTTGGTGTTCTTTCTTTTGTTCTTGTTGTTCTTGTGAATCTTCAAAGTACTTTATGTTTTGATCTTAAAATTTTTAAAATCTTAAAATTTTAACTTTGTTTTACACTAGTGTTCTTGAGTCTTCTTTATGTTTTGATCTTAAAATTTTTAAGTTTGGTGTTCCTTGGTGTTTTTCCTCCAAAATTTTCGAAAACAAGGAGCATTAGATCTAAAAATTTTAAGTCTTGTGTCTTTTGTGTGTTTTTCTCTTTCATCATAAAATTCAAAATTCAAAAAAATATATTTTCTAACTATTTTCAAGCCATATTTTCGAATTTTTTTTATAAAAATTCAGATTTCAATTTCAAAATTTTTCAAATCTTATCCTTTTAAGATTTCAAAAATTTTTTTATATCTTTTTCAAAACAAATCTATATCTTTTCCTTCTTAAAATCTTTTCAACTGATAAATATCTTTTTCAAATCTTCACAATATCTTTTTCAAAATAAATTTATCTTTTTCAAATATCTTTTATATCTTTTCAATTTTCAGTTACATCTTTTTCCTATCATATTTATCTTTTACAAATCATATCTTCTATCTTATCTTTTCTCATAATTTTCGAATTACTTGGGTTGACTTGGTCAAAAATTTTCAAATTATATCTTTTTCAAAACTTCCTAACCACTTTTTCTCTCCTCAATTTTCGAAAATTATATCCAAAATTTTTCAAATCTTTTCAAATAATTAATTATTTTCGTTTTCAATTTTTTATTTTATTTATTTTGGTTTTCTAATTTTCGAATTTTATTTAATTTTTCATTTATGTTATTTTATCTTCCTTTTAGTTTTCGATATTCAAAAAAAATATTTAAATCCACATCATCTCCCTTTCTCCATCATGGAACCAAGTGGAAATGAACGGTCCAGAAGGACTCTGGGGTCATATGCTAACCCCACTACTGCTTCATATGGGAGTAGTATATGTATACCCTCCATTGGAGTTAATAGTTTTGAGTTGAATCCTCGGCTCATTATCATGGTGCAGCAAAGTTGCCAGTATTCCGGTCTTCCACAGGAAGAACCTACAGAGTTTCTGGCACAATTTTTACAAATTGCTGACATAGTACATGATAAGGAAGTAGATCAGGATGTCTACAGATTATTACTGTTTTCATTTGCTGTAAAAGACCAAGCTAAGAGGTGGTTAAATAACCAACCTAAAGACAGCATAAAGACATGGAAACAGCTGTCAAAAAAATTCTTGAATCACTATTTTCCTCCAAAACGGATGACACAGCTAAGGCTAAGCATCCAAGGCTTCAAACAAGGAGATAATGAATCCCTTTATGATGCCTGGGAGAGATACAGAGAGATGCTAAGAAAATGCCCCTCTGAAATGTTTTCAAAGTAGGTGCAGTTAGACATCTTCTACTATGGGCTCAGCTGGTAGATCTACACACATGAGAAAGACAATAGAAGAAGCTCAAGAGCTTATTGATACAGTTGCCAGAAATCAGCATCTATACCTAAGCAGTGAACCTTCCATGAAAGAAGAGGCTAAAACAGTAACTGCTGAAATGAGTCCTGCAGAACAAGTTACTGAATTCAATCAGCAATTAGATTTTCTAACAAAATAGTTAGCTGAATTTAAAGAGATATTACAAGAAACAAGAATGGCTAATATGAATATGGAAGTGCAATTGAAGCAAACAGAAGAATGCCAGGCAGTTCAATTAAGAAGTGGAAAAACATTAAATACCTCACTTCAAGGTAGCAGAAAGCCAAGGAATGAGCAAACTACCCAAAATCCATCTGAGGACAGTAAGAGCCCAGAGAGGAATAATTCTGGCGCTCAAACGCCAAAAAATGGGTGGAAAGCTGGTGTTGAACGCCCAAACCATGCTTAGTGCTGGCGTTCAACGCCAGAAACAAGCAAGGAGTTGGCGTTGAACGCCCAAAGGGAGCACAGTTCTGGCGTTCAGACACCAGAAGCAGGTAAGGAGCTGGCGTCTAACGCCACTACAGCTTCCACCCCTGGCATTCAAATGCCGGTGGGGGATCAGACACATACTAGTGCTGATAATAACCCTTCTAAAAAGGCTTCCCAACCCA
>NC_029777.3:76468030-76472962 GCF_000817695.3 Arachis duranensis
TGATCTTGGGGCAAGTATTAACCTAATACCTGCAGCTACTATCAAAAAGCTTGGGTTGACTGATGAAGTTAAAGCAACCCGGATATGTCTCCAACTTGCTGATGGCTCCATTAAATACCCATCAGGCGTGATTGAAGACATGATTGTCAAGGTTGGGCCATTTGCCTTTCCCACTGACTTTGTGGTGCCGGAAATGGAGGAGCATAAGAGTGCAATTCTCATTCTGGGAAGACCTTTCCTAGCAATTGGCCGAACCCTCATTGATGTTCAAAAAGGGGAAGTAACCCTGAGAGTCAATGAGGATGAGTTCAAGTTGAATGTTGTCAAAGCCATGCAGTATCCAGACACCCAAAATGACTGCATGAGCATTGATATTATTGACTCTCTGGTAAAAGAAGTCAATATAGCTGAGAGTCTCGAATCAGAGCTGGAGGATATCTTTAAAGATGTTCAGCCTGATCTGGAGGAATCAGAGAGAATAATAGAACCTCTGAAAATTCCTCAGGAAGAGGAGAAACCTCCTAAACCCGAGCTCAAACCATTACCATCATCCCTGAAATATGCATTTCTGGGAGAAGGTGATACCTTTCCTGTAATCATAAGCTCTACCTTAGAGCCACAGGAAGAGGAAGCACTAATTCAAGTGCTAAAGACACACAAGACAGCTCTTGGGTGGTCCATCAGTGATCTTAAGGGTATTAGCCCAGCCAGATGCATGCACAAGATTTTATTGGAAGGTGACACTAAGCCAGTGGTTCAACCACAAAGGCGGCTGAATCCAGCCATGAAGGAGGTGGTGTAAAAAGAGGTCACTAAATTACTAGAGGTTGGGATTATTTATCCCATTTCTGATAGCCCCTGGATAAGCCCTGTCCAGATGGATATTCAGGTTATAATCAAATTGCAGTAGATCCCCAGGATCAAGGGAAAACAGTATTCACATATCCATCTGGAGTTGTTCATATCCTGGGTCGAGTTGTCTGACCCGGGATGTTCTACAGACAAAGCAGGTAACCTTCGGAACAGGTGTATTTGCATACAGAAGGATGCCATTTGGTCTGTGCAATGCACCTGCAACCTTTCAAAGGTGCATGCTCTCAATTTTCTCTGATATGGTGGAAAAATTTCTGGAAGTCTTCATGGATGACTTCTCAGTATTTGGAGACTCATTCAGCTCCTGTCTTGACCATCTAGCACTTGTTCTAAAGAGGTGCCAAGATACTAACCTGCTTTTAAACTGGGAGAAATGTCACTTTATGGTGACTGAAGGAATTGTCCTTGGACACAAAATTTCGAACAAGGGAATAGAAGTGGATCAAGCTAAGGTAGAGGTAATTGAAAAATTACCACCACCAGCCAATGTTAAGGCAATCAGAAGCTTTCTGGGGCATGCAGGATTCTATAGGAGGTTTATAAAGAATTTTTCAAAAATCGCCAAACATCTAAGTAATCTGCTAGCTGTTGACATGCCATTTATCTTTGATCAGGAGTGTCTGCAGGCGTTTGAGACTCTGAAAGCTAAGCTGGTCACAGCAGCAGTCATCTTTGCACCAGACTGGACATTACCATTTGAATTAATGTGTGATGCCACTGACCATGCCATTGGTGCAGTGTTGGGACAAAGGCATGACAAGCTTCTACACGTCATTTACTATGCCAGTCGTGTTTTAAATGACGCACAGAAGAATTACACAACCACAGAAAAAGAGTTGCTTGCAGTGGTTTACGCCATTGACAAGTTTAGATCCTATTTAGTAGGATCAAACGTGATTGTGTACACTGATCATGTTGCTCTTAAATATCTACTCACAAAGCAGGATTCAAAACCCAGACTCATCAGATGGGTGTTGCTTCTGCAAGAGTTTGATATAGAAATAAGAGACAGAAAAGGGACAGAGAACCAAGTAGCAGATCACCTGTCCCGAATAGAACCAGTAGAAGGGGGGTCCCTCCCTCTTACTGAGATCTCTGAAACCTTTCCGGATGAGCAACTCTTGGCCATCCAGGAAGTGCCATGGTTTGCAGACATTGCAAACTACAAGGCAGTGAGGTTCATACCCAAAGAGTACAGTAGGCAGAAATCAAAGAAATTGATCACAGATGCAAAGTACTATCTTTGGGATAAACCATATCTCTTCAAGAGATGTGCAGACGGAGTAATCCGTAGATGTGTGCCTAAAGAAAAAGCACAGAAGATCCTCTGGCACTGCCATGGATCATAGTATGGAGGACATTTTGGAAGTGAGCGAACAGCCACAAGAGTCCTCCAATGCGGCTTCTACTGGCTCACTCTCTATAAAGATTCCCGAGTGTTTGTACTTAATTATGACAGTTGCCAAAGATCTGGCAATCTATCTCACAGTTATGCCATGCCTCAACAAGGGATCTTGGAGATTGAGTTGTTTGATGTATGGGGTATTGACTTCATGGGGCCTTTCCCACCATCATACTCAAACACTTATATTCTGGTGGCAGTGGATTATGTATCCAAATGGGTGGAAGCTATTACAACACCCACTAAT
Source organism: Arachis duranensis (assembly GCF_000817695.3). Taxonomy (NCBI): domain Eukaryota; kingdom Viridiplantae; phylum Streptophyta; class Magnoliopsida; order Fabales; family Fabaceae; genus Arachis; species Arachis duranensis. Next base: position 76,470,553 of record NC_029777.3, read on the forward strand.
GACACTAAGACAGTGCTCAAATTCCTCTAGAAACACATCTTCAGCAGATTTGGTACCCCTAGAGTATTAATCAGTGATGGGGGGACTCGTTTTTGCAATAAACAGCTTTACTCTGCTTTGGTTCGATACGGAGTTAGCCATAGGGTTGCCACTCCATATCATCCACAGACAAATGGGCAAGCTGAAGTCTCTAATAGAGAACTTAAAAGAATCCTGGAACGGACTGTGATTAACCGTAGAAGGGATTGGGCAAGGAGCTTGGATGATGCTCTGTGGGCATACAGAACGGCATTCAAGACCCCTATAGGGACCTCTCCATACCAGCTTGTGTATGGAAAGGCATGTCACTTGTCAGTGGAATTGGAACATAAGGCCTACTGAGCAACCAGATTCCTGAACCTTGATGCCAAGTTAGCTGGAGAAAAATGATTGCTCCAGTTAAATGAGCTAGAAGAATTTAGACTCAATACTTTCGAGAATGCAAAAATTTACAAAGAGAAAGCAAAAAGATGGCATGATAAGAAATTGTCATCCAGAGTCTTTGAGCCAAGGCAGAAAGTTCTGCTATTTAATTCTAGGCTCAAATTATTCCCCGAGAAATTGAAGTCCCACTAGAGAGGACCATATGTGATTACAAGTGTGTCACCATATGGATACGTAGAGCTCCAGGATAATGATTCTAACAAAAAGTTCAATGTTAATAGACACATAGTCAAACATTATCTTGACAGCAATTTTGAGCAAGAATGCTCAAAACTGAGACTTAACTAAAGCTCAGTAATAGTCTAGCTAAAGACAATAAAGAAGCGCTTGCTGGGAGGCAACCCAGCCATTTACAAAGCATATTTGTTAATTAAATTGATTTTCACAGGTATATGTCAAGTATCTTCAAGGTAAAATAGCAACTGCTTAAGTCCACAGAGTTACAGAAGGATTCAGAGGATAAAACAGCAAAAAAAGAAAGCTCACTGGTGCAAAAAAGCCAGTAAGAGCTGTTTTGGGCGTTAAATGCCCAAAAGAAGCACCTACTGGGCGTTCAACACCAGTAAGGATAGCCATCTGGGCGTTAAACGCCAGAAAGGAGCATCTTCTGGGCGTTGAACGCCAGAAAGAAGCACCTTCTGGGCGTTCAACGCCAGATTTGTAACGTCCTGAGCGTTCAGAAAAACGCTCAGTGACAAAGGAGTTCCTGGCGTTCAACGCCAGAAAGAAGCAACAGCTGGGCGTTGAACGCCCAGGAGAAGCTGCATATGGGCGTTAAACGCCCAAAACATGCAGCGTTTGGGCGTTTAACGCCAGGATGGTGGGGAGGAGGTAAATTCGTTTTTTTTCTTCACATTTTTTTAATTTTCTACATTTCAATTCATGATTTCTTGCATAAACATGTTACAAATTCTCATCCTTTAATTCCAAAAATTTTAATCCTAATTTCTAAAAATATTTTTTTCAAAAATATCAAATGTATCTTAATCCAAAAACACAGATCTTTTTCCAATCCAATCCAACTCTTTTTCAAATCTTTTTCAAAACTCATCATATCTTTTGAATTTCGAAATTGCCTCTCCCTCTATTCCTCTCCTTTCCTTTCTTTTGCTTGAGGACAAGCAAACCTCTAAGTTTGGTGTGATTTGCCATGATCACTGAGTTAAAACTCATCAAGATCATGGCACCTAAGGGAACAGGAAGAGCAAGGATTTGACTTGAAGGAACTGAAGCGTCAGAAGTTATCTCTTGAAGGATCAAGCACCCCACAGACTAGAGGAACACCCACTTCCCAAAATAAAGGTTGTTGAGTCCTAATCTTTGCCTTAACTCTGTGTTGTCTTCTGAATGAATGCTTGAACAGTGCATATTTTTTATCTTGAATTTTATGAATGTTAAAATTGTTGGCTCCTGAAAGAATGATGAACAAGAGAAATGTTATTGATGATCTGAAAAATCATGAAATTGATTCTTGAAGCAAGAAAAAGCAGTGAAAAACAAGCTGGTGAAAGAAAAAAAATGAAAAGTCAGTATTTTGCGAAAAAAAAGCAAAAGAGGTAGAAAAAGCCAATAGCCCTTTAAACCAAAAGGCAATGGTGAAAAGGATCCAAGGCTTTGAGCATCAATGGATAGGAGGGCCCAAGGAAATAAATCCAGACCTAAGCGGTTAAATCAAGCTGTCCCTAACCATGTGCTTGTGGCATGCAGGTCCAAGTGAAAAGCTTGAGACTGAGTGGTTAAAGTCATGATCCAAGGCAAAAGAGTGTGCTTAAGAACTCTGGACACCTCTAATTGGGGACTTGGGCAAAGCTAAGTCACAATCTGAAAAGGTTCACCCAGTTATGTGTCTGTGGCATTTATGTATCCGGTGGTAATACTGGAAAACAAAGTGCTTACGGTCACGGCCAAGACTCATAAAGTAGCTGTG
>NC_029777.3:76473042-76531169 GCF_000817695.3 Arachis duranensis
AATTCTGAGTTCCTATAGATGCCAATCATTCTGAATTTCAAAGGATAAAGTGAGATGCCAAAACTGTTCAGAAACAAAAAGCTACTAGCCCCGCTCATCTAAATTAGAATCTGAGCTTCACTTAAAACTCTGAGATATTATTGCTTCTTAATTCCTTTTTATCCTATTTTATTTATCTAGTTGCTTGGGGACAAGCAACAGTTTAAGTTTGATGTTGTGATGAGCGGATATTTTATACGCTTTTTGGGGGTAACTTCTTCCCCCTTCTGACCTCCCTCTTCTTTCCGCATCACCGCCGGCCACCACCGCGAGGCCGCCCCCTCTCTTCCTCCATCAACAATTCTCTCTCACTCTCTCCATCTCTCAGCTCACCTGCTCCACCACCACTCCACCCCTGTCTCTCACTCCCTCGTCATCGCCGGTAGAACCACCACTGCTCCGCCGTGACCGCCATTCTCCGCGGCGGTGCTCTGCCCAGCTCATTTCTCTGCCGCCCCTACTTCCCTACTTCCCACTTCCATTTCTTTTTACTCTACTCCAGGTTCCATGCTCCAACTCTACTTTCTGTTACCTTTTTGTTTCTGTTAGCTACTGTTGGTTTTTTGTTAATAAGTTAGAATTGAAATTTTGCATGTTAGGTTAGTTAGAAATAATTGCAGTTAGGTAGCTAGGACTCGATAGAGAATTCTAGGCCTGATAAGTGCTCTGTTTGTGCATATTTGCTGTTTGTTTACTTGGGTGTGTATGCTGATTTTGGGTTGATATTTTATGCAAATTGTGTTGCCTGCATGCTGTACCACTGCTGTTATACTTGATTGATGTTGTATTCTTGCTGCTTTTGCTATGTTGCTATCCGGGAACGTCCAATTTTAAGCCGGAATGCTGCCCAATTTTCAAGAAATCTATTTTCATCTTAATTTCTATTGTAATTTAGGCTAATTTATGTTTCCTTTTGCCTTCCCGGATTTGCACCTATCATTGTGAACATGAACCAGAACTTCTCTTTTATTTGAGCCTAAATATCATCATACCACTAATCCACCTTTCTAACTTACTAATTCCTTTAACCATTTAACCTCTACTCACATTTAACCCTCTTTAACCATTCTTTCAAAAGTATGATGATATTATTGCTTAATGAGTAAGAGTTGTTAACTTTAGTGAACTTTGCATTCTTGATTTACTTGTTCACTTATGCTCACTTGTTTACCAATTCTTTTCAAGTTCAGTTCACATCATAATTGTTGTTAGTCAATTGATATTCTGAACATGCTTTCCTTGCTACATGCTAAGTGTTTTATTCCTTATATTCTATCATATTTTTCAGGATGTCGGATAAAGGAAAAGCTATAGCCACTACCTCCAAGAAAAGAAAACATTCTACACCCTCTATTCCCTCCATTTACAAGAATTATGCTAAGAATCCATTGAATGATGAAGAAAAGGAAAATCAGTTGCTACCCTCTATCGATCCAACAAGGTTTCCCAATCTTTACTGTGAGCTTCGCTTCCAAAAATATCGGATGACGAAGCTGAATACTGAGAAGAAACTGCTCCTACCTAATGATGTGAGACAAACCATTACTAGTCGCATCCTAGAGTTGGGTATAGATTTTGTTGATAGAGATTTGGGAGATATCAACATTTCTTGGGTTAAGGAATTCTATTGCAACTTCTTCCGTCCCACTTTGGATTCAGTTCAGGTGAGGGGTAGAGAGATTATGCTCACTGAGTTAGCCATAGAGGAGGCATTGCAGTGCTAACATCTCACTGATGGCACCTGCGCTCATCAGCAGGCTGAGTTAGCTATTCACAGCATGACCTTTGATTATGAGGCGCTTAGGCGCGTGATTGGTTTACCAGATGCCACTTGGGTCATGGATGCGGCCAACATTAAGCCTAAAGGGATGCTTTTTGCTCATCTGACTAGAGAGGCCAAGACTTGGCAGATGATCTTCGCTCACTACGTCTTGCCCACCACTCACTTTTCTGAGATCCCTATGGAGATGCTACTCTTGATTGGTTGTGTTATGGAGGGTAAGGAAGTTTATTTTCCCCGATTGATCCGACAGAGCATGTGGCTAGCCCATATTTGTGGCCTCCTTCCTTTTCCTGTCCTGATTACCAGCATGGCATCACTGGCGGATGTTCCTAGCCATGATGATGATATGATACCACCGCCGCCAGAGGACGGTGCCAAAGAGGTCACTATACCTTGGGGCACTTGGGTGACTGAGAGACCCCCGTTTAGACGCCGTTCTAGGGCTAGAGCAGTGGTAGGGGCAGCCGGACCTTCAGCCTCGACAGCAACCCCATCCTCTTCTACAGCAGCAGCCCCATCTTCTTCGACAGTCCCTTCTTCAGCTCCTGAGCCCACATATCTACTGGTTCAGCGTCTATTTCGGTTTTTGGAGTGCGAAAAGCGCCACATCAGGCGCCGACTAGATCGGATGGATTTCAGGCGCCGACTGGATCGGATGGATCAGGCACTCATCTCCCTGGGCGCTGAGTTACCCCCACTTCCAGACTCTTCAGCCTCCGATGAGCAGGAGGAGGACACCCATGAGGAGCCACTTCAGTAGGACGCACCTCTAGCTGCACCAGAAACAGAGATTCAGCAGCCTCAGACAGAGTCAGCACCTATCGTTGTACCTTCCCCTGATCCTCAGGTTTAGCGTCAAGGACGATGCTCGATCTTAAGTGTGGGGAGGTCACCGGTAGCATCATTAGAGGACCGGTGATGCTGCCTAGTATCTTATTTTGCATACCTTTGTATATATTTGATGCACTTTGAGTTTATTTTGGATACTCTTACTATTTTGGTTCGTTTTGGATACCTTTACTGCTTATTTTGGATCTTTAGATGTTCTGGATGATAGATTCCATACTTTTAGTTGGATTTTTCTTTATACATTTTTGCATATCTTCTTTTGTATATCTTTCTTTTTAGTTTGTGGTTGTGATTAGAAACCATGTTTGAAATTGCAAAAACTTAGTCACCCTTTTCGCATAAGAAATTGGTTTTAAGTGAAAAAGAAAAGGGTAAACTAAGGAATTTTTGAATTTTTTTTCAATCACAACAATGCTTAGTCAAATATTGAGATTTTCCAAGGAAACTTACTTATAGGGCACCAACCTAATTGATTGAAGAAAATTTTTGGTGAAACTTGCTTGAATTTCATATTTTGTGGATCATGTATTGAGCTAAGAACACAAGCTTGTGAGACTTGAGCCTATTGATGTGGTTACATTTTATAACCACTTATTTTCCATTCTTGTGTGCAATTGTTCTCTTTCTATGATTGTGATCCTTGATTTGCTTGATTCTATATGTCCATTTATTTCTTGTATTCATGCATTTGTATGATTGAGGCCATTATTTCATTAGCCCACATACCCAAATAGCCTACCTTTTACTCTCCCTTGTTAGCCAATTTTGAGCCTATGCTTAACCAACTTATTCTCATTTTAGCTCATTACAAGCCCAAGGCAAAAAACCAATGAAAGTCCCTCGTTTGGATCTTTGATTAGCCTAGGCTAGTGAGAGTGTTTATTATTCAAAGTTGGTGAGGCTTGGGAACATTGGATGGGATAAAAAGGGTAGTACACTTTCATATTTAGGAATTGGGAACATATTCATGTATTGATTGAATGTATAAGACCTTATGCAATTGATGCCCTTGTAGAAAGTATAAAAAAAGAAAATAAAAAGAGAAGAGAAAAATGAAAAGAAAAGAAAAAAAAAGAGAGAAAAAGAAAAGTAATAAAAAGGGGACAAAATGCCCCAAAGTGAAGTTCAATAAAAGGGAATCAATGCATAAGCGTTATGAATCAAGGAGTAAGATGCATGAATATGTAAGAAAAAAAAAGTGAAGAATGGGTAGTTAGAGTAGTTTGAATTTGTATAGGTCATTACATAGTTAGGTGGGAAAGTCTATGCTAATCCAAGATCTAAACTCTAGTCCACTTAACCATAAATGATCCTACCTTGACCCTAACCCCATTACAACCTAAATGAAAGACCTCATGATGAATGTATGCATGCATGGAATAAGTGTTGATTATTAGAAGAAGATCAATTTTTAGAAAGCATGATTAGAAGAGAATTGAGTGAATTAACCCTTAAACACTTGAGTGAATAGAGCGGATACACATCCGGTGAGGGTTTAAAAGTTCAATCACATGTGTTCACTCATATTGTCTATATTCTTGCAAGCATGAGTTCTTTTGATAATTCAATACAATTGTGGTTTGGACTTGATTCCTATTGCCCTAGCTATTGTGCTTATACATGTCTCTTGGGAATTGATATGTTTGGACTAAGCATTCCCACTTGCTTTAGATAATTGCACTTAGATAGGTACATATAGTTTAGTTGCATTTAATGAATGTCTTACCCCTTAGTTCCTTCTTATTTTAGCATGAGGACATGCTAAGGTTTAAGTGTGGGGAGGTTGATAAACCCCAATTTGACGGTTTATCTTGTATTGAATTTAGAGTATTTTGATGACCTTTTCTCGCATTTAACCTATGAATTAGCATGGTTTTGTAATCTCTCCCGTATTTGTGCTTAAGTGTAAAAACATGCTTTTTAAGCCTTATTTTGATGAATTCTAATTCCACTTTGATTCCATAAGATGCCTTGATGTGTTCGCTAGTAATTCCAGGATTGAAATAGGCTAGGCATGCATCAAAGGGAGCAAGGAAGGAAGCATACAAGTGGAGAGAAGCATGCAAATTCAAAGAAGTGAAATCAGCCAAGCACGCGCACGCGCACAAGGCGCTCGCGCGCACATTGCAGAATCGGCCAGGGGCACGCACGCGTACCGTGCGCGCACGCGTCGAAGTCGGCACATGACTTCATTAAAGCAACACGTGCCTGGCGATTTGGAAGGGTTTCTGGACCCATTTTGGCACCAATTGCTGATAGGAAGGAATAAAAGGATCAAGGATTGAAGGGGAAGACAATCTTGGAATCATTTTTAGCATTATTAGGATTAGGATTAGATAGTTTTAGAGAGAGAAGCTCTCACTTCTCTCTAGAATTAGGATTAGGTTTAGGTTAATCTCTCTTCTTAGATCTAGGTTTAATTCATGCTTTAATTCACTTTTCTTTTATCAATTCTTAATCTTCTCCTCTTCCTCTTTCTAGTTATGTGCTTTAATAATTGTAATTCTTTATTTTGTTTTGGATAGATTGTTGTTTCTTTGTTTTCTTTCAATAATGCAATTTGAGGTAATTCATGATAATTGTGATTTCCTTGATTGTTGTTGTTAATTCTTTGCAATAATTGTTGTTAGATTTCATTCTTGTTGTCAATTTACTATGCTTTCCTTTTATGCCTTCCAAGTGTTTGATGAAATGCTTGGTTGGATTTTAGTGTAGGTTTTGTTTCTCTTGGCTTAGGTAGAGTAATTAGTGACTCTTGAGTGTCTAATTCCTTTGTTGATTGATAATTAGAAGTTGCTAATTGATTTGAATGCCTCTAAAGCTAGTCTTTCCTTTAGTAGTTGATTAGGACTTGAGGAATCAAATTGATTCATCCACTTGACTTTCCTCCATGGTTAGAGGTTAACTAGGTGGGAGCAATGGACTATTTGTTGTCACAATTGAGAAGGATAACTAGGATAGAACTTCTAGTTCTCATATCTTGCCAAGAGCTTTGTTAGTCGTTAGTTTATTTTCTTTGCCATTTATATTTCTTGTCTAAAATCTTAAAAACCCCAAATATAACTCACAACCAATAACAAGACACTTCATTACAATTCCTAGGGAGAACGACCCGAGGTCCAATACTTCGGTTTATAAATTTTAGGGGTTTGTACTAGTGACAAACAACTTTTTGTATGAAAGGGTTATTGTTTGGTTTAGAAACTATACTTTACAACGAGATTTCATTAGTGAAATTCTAAACCGTCAAAAATCCATTCATCAGCAACACATTTTCTTCTCTTTATCTTTAACTCTCTGCCACTCCATTTCGGGTTATATGGAAAAGAGGATTTCTGTTCCTTACTGCTATGCATCAATGGTTGAGAATATGTCTTGATGATCAAGTTGTGTTTTAATGGTCAAGATCTGGATTTACCATTGAAGAAATCTTTTTCTACTGATAATGTGGCTTTCGGTCAAGATAAAGAAGTCAGAAGAAAAGTTTCCATTGTGAGGATTATTGGGAAAAAGTGAGACAGTGGGTTGGTGAAGCTCAAGGCTCAAGGAGTTGACCTAGGAAGAAGAACCCAGCAACATGCAAGGAGATAAAAGAAGACTTTCTACTCATTCAGAACCAAGGAGAGAAAACCAGAGTTTGGTGAGTTGTGTTCTGTGAAGAGTTTCCTGTGAAGTTTCTCTACTTGGATAATGCTTTCTATCAAAGAAGCATTCAGCCAACACTGAAGAACGAAATCAGAGGCTTGCAAAGCTGGTTTATCACATAGCAAACAGGCTGTTTATGAAGTCAATCTCCTTCGTATTTTACAGATTGTGATGTACTTTTCTATGTTTATCTTTCTGTAATTTCTTGTGAGAAAAGGCATAGTGAGAAAGCTCAAGTAAAAGCCATGAGTGGAAAAAGGCTGAGTGATACACTTGAGAGAAAAGCCTAGAGTTATTTTCAGATTTCTTTAGGTATGTCTATGTCTTGTATCTTGTACCTGTGTGGTATCCCTTTCTTAGTTGGGTTAGAACTAAGAGTGAATAGTTAGGTATTAGCATAGCCAGTGTCAAGTTAGGTTAAAACTTGAGTGTGAAAGGATTGGGTCAATCCTGTGGAATTGGTGTATGTAATACTTTTAACTATAGTGGAAATTCCTCCATTATTGTGGAGGAGACTGGACGTAGGTTGCATAGCACAAGGCAACCGAACCAGGATACATGCTGGTGTTAGCTTTTCTCTTCTCTGTTGTGTTCTGTTTTCTGATATTCATGAGACAAAAATAAATTGTCTCATAAATTTTCGCTGCTTAGTACAAACAAAATCAGAATTAAAAGTTTGTTTAAAAGGGTAAAAATAGCAACTTAAAAGGAAGGCATAGATTCAACTCCCCTTCTCTAAACCTACCACAACCTTCAATATTTCATTATTCTCAACCATTAACCATCAAATATATAAGACCAAAATCAATCCTCCACCAACACATTCATCAATCATAAATCTATCAATACCAAGCATCATAATAAATCTCATTTCATCTCAATCTAAATCTCTCACACCATCTTTATCAATTTCAACATCATAATTCATCAACATATTCAAAAATCATCAATTAATCATGATTCATCACAATTCATCATTCAACAATTCAACAACCAGTTCAATTCAAACCTATCCTATGGGTCACTAGCCTAAGTATCCAGAAATATTATATATTACATAGAGGAAATCGAAACTATACCTTGGCCGATTCCCAATATGTATCAAAACCCCAATTGAGTACAAGTTATGCTTCCAACCACAATCCAACTCACCAATTACTCCAACAAGGATCAACAATCACCAACAAGCTCCTATATTCAGACTAATATCACATATTTCACATAAATCAAAACCTAATACTCACCATAAATCAATATACAGGAGTTCAAGGACAACTCACCTTACCCAACAGTTTTGGAAGCCAAATCCAATGTCAATTAAGGGCTAGAGTGTATCTAAACACTCAAAATCACAAAATTTCACTTACTCCAAAACCTTAGTTTCGAAATTTTGGAAGGAAAAAATGAGAGAAATTTCATTATTTTCTTACCAGTTTCTTAGGTGGGTTTTGTAGAGTTCTTTGCAAGGATCGCGTGACTGCAAACGGTGCGGCGATCGGAGCTCTGTAGCTCAAGTTATGAGCTTAGGAAGATGAGGATGAATAGTGTTAATGGGGGTTTCTTCTCTATTCTCTTCTCAGCTGTATGGTGTTGTGTTTATGGCTAGTGGGTTCACTTATTGAACCTATATATATGTTGGGCTTGGACCCAACTTGGACCCGATCCAACCCGTTAGTGTTTTATCCCGTTTGCCCCAACCTTGGGCCACAACTTTAAAATTAATGCCAGATTTTCCATTTCTAATATTTTTCTAAGGTTTTTGACTGTTCTAAAATTTTTTTTGCATAGTACCTGACAGACTTAAACCGGTTCGACCGGTTCGGCTGCCGGTTCGTAATTTTTTTCGGTTTTCGTAGAAAATACATTTTCTGATTCAGAAAAATCTATTGAGTCCAAAAATCATATCTAAATCCTTAAATTCTCATTCTAAATTTTTTGATCCTATTTTGGGTAATATTAATTAGACGATTAATTATTTTGGTCAAAACCACAAAACTGGCACAAACTTGGACCGAACCGGTCCGGTCAACAAGCACAATCAACGGTCAACTCCGCGCGTTGATAACGTCATGCTGATGTCAGCGTGCGGGGTTGGAAAATTTTTTCAAAATGGAGTGTAAGGTGGGAGTTGAACTTGGCTCTTCTCATATGAAGACCAAGCTAACCACCATCACACTGATTTGTTTTTTTTGGTATCATTCATAATTATTTAATTATATAAAGATATTTAGACTTTAAAATTACTCTTTAGATATAGTTTATAGATTACTATTCTTATTGTGTCCAATTAAGATACTATTATAGTAGTACGGACTAATTTTATGTCTATCTTTCTATTAGTTATTTATAGAATTCGAGACTTAATTATTTTTAAAATATTAGTAAAAATATGTATTTTAAATTTTAATGTTAAGTTTTTTACTATTTTATATTTTTTATTTCCATGAAACCAATTTTACCGGTTGGACCAATAATTCATCGGTTGAACCAGTAAACCAATAAACCAGTAATCTCACCGATTTGATTACTAGTTCGATTCTGATAACTATGGTTGATAGGACTCGTTCCCCTACTGAATCTTCACTCCCAGTTTACCATCAAGTTATTTTCGGTAGTTACGTCTTTATGTTATATGATATTTTTTATTTTGAGAGAACTTCAATGCTAGTACTTTATTTGTACTTTATTTGTCTATGTCCTGATTTAGACTTTGTATCTCTTTTCTAAAAAGAAAATTCAATCAACCTAATTTTCAAAAAAATATATATAAGTGAACTAATTATTCGAGTAACTTAAGTTGGTTAAACACGAGAGTAATTAAACAATCAAAAGGTTTGGTTAGCATTTTTTTTTAGCTGTTTGAGACTTGATGCAAAATTTACTCACAGTGTTGGTGGAATAAATGTAGATTTTTGTTTTTGGTACAAGAGACGCAGCTTGTTAACAATTTAACATTGAAGATTTGTGCAGCGATGGGTCTGATCAATTTCAATTTTTAAGATTTACATTAATATTACGATTTAGTTTGGTAAAACTTTATTTTTCAAAAGTAGTTTGTAAAAACTAGCTTTTAAAAGATAACTTTTTAAGAAATAGTATTTATATTTGGTAAATTAAATTAAAAATGACTTTCAATAAACACAAGTAACAATAATTATGTTTTGTAAAATAGTTTTTAAAATTTAAAAATACTATAAGAGACATAAATTTAAGTGTTAAATTTGAAAATTAGTTAATATATGAGGTTAAACTTTTAAATTTTAAAAAGCACAAATCAACTTTAAAAAGTTTTGCTTTGGATGCTTTCTCTTATCTTTTGAAAACTACAAGCACAAGCACATGGTCTTTTTTATTTACCAAACATAAAATGAAAGTTTGTGCTTTTAAAAAACACAAGTACTTCTTCAAAAAATTTTACCATACCAAGTTTAATGTTCAACCTAACTTCGCTTATTTAGATTTAGCTTTTTGTTTAAGATTCAAACTGAATATCCTTTTTTTTTTGGTAAAGCAAGGGGCTTAACAGCCCCAAAAGAAAAAAAATTACAATTCATAGACAGAACGGAGTAGGAAAGCCCCTGTGAAATCATCAGCCAGAATTTTTTTAAGTTCTATGGGTGGGTTGTCAATAAAATGGTATCCCAACTCCTTGCTGGTACTCCTTTTTGCAATTCAATCTACCACTCTATTTCCTTATCTTAGAATATGCTTAATAGTCACTTTCCATTGTTTGTTTATCCACACAAATATGCTTCTGAGGATAGGATTAGGATGCTCCTGATTATACTTTCCCCTTTTTAGTGCTTCGAATACTGATCTAGAATCAGTTTCAATTTCTATATTCTTAAAACCCAAATTCCAAGTAGTTTTTAAGCAGTGGTGTACACCCCAAAGTTTTGTTTGGTAAGCTGTACAGTGCCCCAGATTAACTGCAAAACCTGCAACCATCTCCCGTCGCTATTCCTCAATGCTCCTTCACATCCTGCTATTCTAGGAATCCCCAATGAGCTTCTATCTATGTTGATTTTGATCCATCCCTTCATTGGTGGTGTCCAAGACATGTACCTCTCAATTCTGTTTCCCCTTAGCTTTATCAAATTCTCCTTTTTAAAAGCTTGGGAGATTTCAGAGACATATGAGTGAATTATTCTTTCTGCGTTGTTAAGTCTTCGGAAGGGAGAGTTGAAAATTTCTTTGTTTCGCCACCGTCACATCCACCAGCAAGTCACCATGAAATGGTAATCCAGTTTTTGTTGGGGTTGTTGCTCAGATTGGATGTAAGGTTTCATCTCAACCATGCATCGAAGGGAGCTCTGAAAAAACTTTGAAGCTATCTTGGGTTTATTAATCGAGTCCATATGCGTGAAGCGGCTGGGCAATCTCTAAGAACGTGAATTATGTTTTCTGTCACTCCTTCGCATTGATGGCAGCTGTCACAAGTTCCCAGCAATCTTCTTCTTCTAGCCAATATCATTAGCCTGGAATGGGAGGTAAGCCACATAAAAATTTTGATTTTTTGAGGTCATTTCTATCCCCATATTATTTCCCATGTATGATCTTGAGTGATTGTATGTTGCACCAACATGTTGCATGTGCTTGTGATTGAGAATTCTCCTGAATTTGTAAAGTTCTACATGATTTTGTCCTCTCCCAACTCTCCAAAGGGGGGCATGATTGCTGTAATTTTTTTGATAATTTCCTCTGATAAATGACTTTGTAGCCACTAAAAATTTCATTCACTCGTTTCATTAGAGATTTCTGAAACTGTTATTTTTTGCTGGTCTTCATTTATAAGACTGAGGCTATAATTCATTAAAGTATTAATTCCCTTAACCCAATTATCCTTCCAAACTCTAGCCGATCTTCCATTCCCTATAGCATAGGAAATATTTTGATAGAAGATGTCCCCTATTCTTGCAAGGTTTCTCCAAAGAGCGAAATCTGATTTTTTATTGCTGATGTTTTGTTTGAGGTTAAGCTCCCTGCCATATTTACTAACGAGAACTCTATCCTAGAGAGCTTTTTGCTCTATAACAATTCTCCACAGGATCTTAACCAGAAATGCTTCATTCATCTTGGATAGATCTCTGAACCCCAATTCTTTAATCCTCTTTGGTTGACAAATGAGTTTCCAGCTAACAGCATGAATCTTTCTATTGTCTATGTTCTCCCCCCATATGAATTTTCTTTGAATCTTTTCCACCTCTTGGCAGATTCCTTTAGGGATTTGAGTATGCATCATGTCTAAATTTGATGTAGGGCTAATAACTGAGTGGGCTAGGGTAATTCTTCTCGCAAGGAAGAGACAATTTGTTTTCCATCCTCTTAGTTTTGCTTTAATTCTATCAATGGTTCCCTTGAAATTTTCTTTTCTTTTTCTGGTGTTGCTCAATATGGCTCCCAAGTACCTTCCCAGATGTGGCATTTTCTTGAAATCGCTACTGTTAAGGATTCTGTCCCTTTCAATCTGATCCATGTTCTTAGAGAAAACAATTGATGTTTTTTCAGCATTTATCTTCAGACCTGATACTTCACCAAATATATTAAGGATTTTCATAATTTTTTCCATTTTCTCCTCCTTAGCTTCTACAAACAGCAGTAAGTCATCAGCGAAAAGGAGGTGAGATATGCTAGGCCCATCTTTACCTGCTTTCATATGTATCCAGTTTTTCCTCATCACTTCTTCTTCTATTATTTGTGAGAGCATGTCCATAGTGATCACAAACAGATAAGATGATAAAGGATCTCATTGTCTTATCCCTCTAGAGGATTCAAAAGCTTCTATTTTGCTACCATTCCAAATGATTTTATATGTTATTGTGCTTACACACGCCAATATAATTTGGCAAAAATTATTGCTCACTCCAAATTCCTTCAGACAAGCATTGATGAAATTCCAATTTAGGCGATCATAAGCCTTTTCAAATCAATTTTAATTGCCATAAATTTTTTCCCTTTCATTTTCTTCATGTCAAGCATCATTTCCTTTGAAATTATAATGTTATCATGTATGATTCTTTCTGGCATGAAACTGGACTGATTAGGGGTTATCCAATCAACTAGCACTGGTTTGAGTCTAGCAACTAAGATTTTAGAAACACATTTATAAATGACATTGATAAGGCTATGGGCCGAAATTGGGTTATAAATTTTGGTTGCTTGGTCTTAGGTATAAAGGCAATGAGGGTTTGGTTTGATTATTTGATTGCTTGGAATTCGGTCCACCAGCTTCTGTGCCAAATTCCCTGCCAATTTTGGCGTTGATCACCTAGTAAGGGCTTCCTCACTGGAGTTCAATGCCAGCTTTTGTGCTAGCTTGGGCGTTGAACGCCAGTGAGTTCTTCCTCACTTGCGTTCAATGCCATCTCAATTTCTCCAGATTTGACCTCATCCTCAGTGTGATGGCCTTGCACTCTTCTCTTGAATTTACTTCAGTGTTACTAGGAAGAGTGTCAGGAGGAGTCTCAGGGATTCTTTTGCTCAATTGACCAACTTGTACCTCCAAATTTCTGATGAAGGATCTTGTTTCAGTTATGAAACTATGAGTGGTCTTAGAGAGGTTGGAGACTACAGTGACTAAGTCAGAAAGGCTCTGCTTAGGAGTCTCCATATTCCCTTGAGAAGATGGGAGTGGTGGCCTGTTGTTGAACCTATTCTGGGTTCTTCCACCTTGATTATTATTGAAGCCTTGCTTAGGCTTCTGTTGATCCTTCCATAAAAGGTTAGGATGATTCCTCCATGAGGGATTATAAGTGTTTTCATAGGGTTCTCTTATGTAATTCACCTTTTCTATGGTGGGTTGGTCAGGATCATAAGCTTCTACTTCAGAGGAAGCTTCTTGAGTGCTACCAGTTGTAGCTTGCATTCCAGTCAAATGCTGAGAGATCATATTGACCTATTGGTTCAAGATCTTGATCTGAGCTAATATGGCATTTAGAGTGTATACTTCAAGAACTCCTTTCTTCTGAGCTACCCCATTATTCACAGGGTTTCTCTCAAAAGTGTACATGAATTGGTTATTTGCAACCATCTCAATGAGTTCTCGTACTTCTGCAGGCGTTTTCTTCAAGTGGAGTGATCCACCAGCAGAACTGTCCAATGATATTTTTGGACATCTCAGAAAGACCATCATAGAAGATACCTAGGATAGACCATTCTAAGAGCATGTCAGGAGGACATCTCCTGATTAGTTGCTTGTATCTTTCCCAAGCTTCATAGAGGGATTCACATTCTTTTTGTCTGAAGGTTTGAACTTTCACTCTGATTTTGCTCATCCTTTGAGGAGGAAAGAACTTGGCCAAGAAAGCATTGACGGAAAGAGCATAAGTCTGTAGACCTCAGGATTCACTCCATTGGTTTTAACAGTTTCACAAATTTGCAAGAATTTTGCCAGGAATTGGTGTGGATCTTCTAGTGGAATTCCATGAAACTTGCAATTCTATTGCAGAAGAGAGACTAACTGAGACTTAAGCTCAAAGTTATTTGTTCCAATGGTAGGTATATAGATGCTTCTACCATAGAAGTCAGAGGTAGGTATGGTGTAGTCACCAAGAACCTTTCTTGCCTCTCCTTCGTGATTAGGCTCGGCTACCATGACTTTAGCTTCTTGTTTGAAATTTTCTGAGAGATTTCTTCCAGAGTGTTGTACTTTAGCTTGTTGTAAACACCTCTTTAAAGTTTTCTCAGGCTCATGATCAGGTTTAAAGAGAGGCTCTTTATCTCTGTTCCTGGTTATAAACAAGAAAAAAAACAAGAAAGAAGAATAATGTGAGCTCTATGTTCAAGAAAGGAGGGCTCCTTGTGAAATGTGAGGAAGAGAAGAAAAGAAGAATATAAATAGAAGAAGAGAGAAGAAGAATTCGAAAACTAAAAAGTAAAAAGAGAAACAAGAATTAAAATAGTTTTGTTTTTTATTTCTTTTATTTATTGAATTCGAAAATAAAAATTAATTAACTAAAAAGATTTGAAAATTAAATAATGAATTTTCGAAAAAGAAGAGAGAGAAATAGAGAAGATATTTTCGAAAAGTAGAAAAGAGAAGAATTAGTTAGGAAGTTTTGAAAAAGAAAGAAGAGAAAACAAGTAACTAATTAAGAAAAGATTTGAAAACAAGATAAGATAGAAGATTAGAAAAGATTTGAATTTAAAATTTAAGTTAGAAAAGATAAGATAGAAGTTGAAAAGATTTGATTTTAAAATTTGAAATCAGAAAAGATAAGATAAGAATTTAAAAAGATTTGAAAAAGATTTAAAAAAGATAAGATTTGAAATTGATTTTTGAAAAAGATTTGATTTTGAAATTTTAAATTTTAAATTTTGAAAACTAAGTTTTAAAATTTGAATTTGAAATAAGATAAGATAAGATTTTTGAATTTTAAAGAAAGATAGAAAGATAAGATAGTAAAGGTTTCAAATTGAAAAGAAGATAAGTTAAGTAAGAAAGATAAGATAAGGAAGTTAAGAAAAGATAAGTTTTAAAAAGATTTGAGATCAAAATACAAAAGATAAGTATTTAATTTAAAAAGATTTGAAATTTAAATTTTAAAAGAAAGATAAGATAAGAAAGAGTCAAATTTTAAAGAAAAGATTTTAAAAGATTTTAAAAGATATGATTTTAAAATTTAAATATTGACTTGACTAATAAGAAAATACCTAATTTAAAAATTTTTGAAATCAAATGGCTAAGATTTTCGAAAATTATTGCAAGATAAGAAAAGATATATTATTTTTTTATTTTTGAATTTAATGAAAAAAGAGAAAAATAACAAAAAGACACCAAACTTAAAATTTTAAGAACTAAGACACTTAGAATTCAAAAATTGCAAAAAAAAAAAAAACACAAAAGAGACACCAAACTTAAAAATTTTAAGATCAAAACAAGAAGAAAAATAGGAACACTTTGAAGATCAAGAAGAACACCAAGAACAAAACTCAAAGAATTAAAAGAAAATAAGAACATGCAAAGGACACCAAACTTAAAAAATTTTGAAAACCAAAGATACCAATTTCAAAAATTTTAAAAAGAAAAGATACAAGAAGATACCAAACTTAAAGATCGACACAAGATTCAAACAAAAGACACTATTTTTGAAAATTTTTAGAAAACAGACTCAAGAAATTCGAAAAGACTCAAACATGAACAAGAACAAAGACTCAAATAAAAGATCAAGATTAATAAAGAAAAGAAAAGATTTTTGAAAATTTTTTTATTTTATTTCAAAAAAAGAAGAAGAAAATAAAAGACTCTAACAAAATTAAAAACAATACCTAATCTAAGCAACAAGATAATCCGTTAGTTGTCCAAACTCGAACAATCTCCGGCAACGGTACCAAAAACTTAGTGCACGGAATTACACTTTGCACAACTGAACCAGCAAGTGCACTGGGTCGTCCAAGTAATACCTGAGTGAGTCAGGGTCGATCCCACGAGGTTTGTGATTTAAAGCAAGCTATGGTTATCTTTAGATCTTAGTCAGGCAGATAGAAAAGTTGTTTGTTTGATTAAAGTGCATAAAAGGAAAATAAAGAAAACGTTACTTAGTTGATGGTGAATGCAATGATATGAAGATGGTTAAGGCTTGGAGATTCTTTGTTCTTCTGGATCAATTCGGTTTCACTGTCTACTCCAACTGTGAATGATTTCTTCTATGGCAGCCTGTCTGTGATCAACGCCTTTCTTGAGAGGTCACCAATTCTCCTCCAGAGCTAAACACCAGGATTAGTGCACATCCAGTCTGATTGAGGGTGAAGCTCCTGCAGTCCATTCCCCTTAGTGATCCTACTCAAAATGCCACAGACAAGGGCGAATCTTCCGCATCAGAAAATGCTACGCGTTTAGTTCTAGCCTCTACCACAAAGACTCTAATCTCCCCATACCTCGGCTGAACTGGTGTCTCGAGAAGTCCCCAACGAAGTTGTGGATTAGCCGTCTAAGAGATGTATAATCAAGCTAGTGGTTCATCATTGTCCGATGAAAGACTCACTCTGAACCTATGTAGAATGAGATAACCTTGTGCCGGTTCAACGCATTTATAAGGATGAAGAACGGAGATACATCTTAGAATAGAGAATCAAACACGGATTGAAGATAGAACAATATTACTTTTATTAATCCATAAAACTCAGTAGAGCTCCTCCCCTCAACTTAGGAGGTTTAGAGACTCGTACTGATAGAAAATACAATGTAAAACATGTAAAGTGTTTGATGATCTAGTGTAGAAGGTCCTAAACAAGGTTGATCTTCTCCTATATATACTAATCTGCTAACTAAGGATTACAGAAATACGATAGGCTTAGGTTTGTAGTGCGAAAATCCACTTCCGGGTCCCCCTTGGTGAGTGTTTAGGCTTATCTTTAGTGTCTCCCACATGCTAGGATGCTCCTTGGGTGTTGAACGCTGGCTAGGGACACCTTTATGGGCGTTGGACGCCTGGATTGAGGTAGATGGCTGGCGTTGAACGCCGGTTTTGAGCCTTCAATTCTGAAGAAAAGTATGAACTATTATACATTGCTAGAAAGCTTTGGATGTTAACTTTCCATATCCATTGAGAACGCTCCATTTGGACTTCTATAGCTCCAGAAAGGATCCTTTCAGTACACGGAGGTCAGATCCTGACATCATCTGCAGGGCTTTCTCTGCCTCTAAATCAAACTTTTGCTCTAGCTCCTCAATTTCAGCTAGAAAATAACTGAAATTAGATAAAAACACACAAACAAAAGTAGAATCCAAAAATGTAAATTTTACACTAAAACCTATGAAAACTTAATAAAACTTAAACAAAACATGCTAAAAACTATATGAAAATGATGACAAAAAGTATATAAAATATTCGCTCATCACACCTGTCACAAATTCATTGAAATTAGGGTTAGTCTTCTACATAATCTCAAAACGGAAAGGCTTATCCTTGGTCTCAGGTATTGAAGGATTTAAGATTGCCAAGAGAGGGTGATGGTCAGAGTTTACTCTAGGTAGGACTTCTACCTGAGCATTCATGAATTCTCTTCTCCATTCTGCATTGGCAAGTCCTTTATCAAGTCTTTTAAACACTCAATCCATGCCTTCATGTTGTCCTCCTTTCCAGGCATACTTAGACCCCACATAGCCTAGGTCTATGAGCTTACAATTGTTAATTCTTTCTCTAAATCTTTGACATGTTTGTTGATCAATTTCTGCACCGCCCTTTTCTTCCCCTTCTTCCGTAATTTCATTAAAATCACTAATACTCATCCAGGCATCTGTTGTATTATCTACTATTCTCTTCAAGTTTTTCCATAAAACTCTTTTAATTCCTTCTTAGGGACTTGCGTAAACAACAGTGAGATACTAGCTTTTGTTATTTTGATTCTTGACTTCCATATGCACATATTGATGATGCGACTCTAGAATGTTAATAGTAATAGAGGGCATGTCCCAAAGCACCCATATCCCACTAACAAAACCATGAGCCTCCTCTAGAAAAGCAAAATTACAATTTAGAGCTTTAATAACCTCTTTGGCTCTCTCCCCACTGCATTTTGTTTTATATAAAAGAGTGATATCTGGTCTTGATTGTCTCTTAAGCTCTTTAAGGGTGCAAATTGTCGCTTGATTTGCAACCCCTCTAATATTCCAGGCTAAAATAATCATCTTAAATAAGATAAAATAAAGACTATGGTAACTGATCAGATCAAAAGTAAAACTAACTTTGCATATTCTCCTCTACAGGAAGGACTGTCGCACCTTGCTCCACTTCCACTTCCATTATTTTCTCATATTGCGCCATGGCTTCCACCATCTCACTAGTCTGCATTGAGTTAAAAGCAGAAGTTATGTGATCAGGTGGGTCTTCCAAGTTTGATTCTCCAATTCCAGTGGCTAGAATTTCCATTGAAAGAGGGGATTGGGTTGGCTCTGCTCCATCTAGTTCTCCTGATGGTGTTGTGATTGGTCTATTTCTAACATATGAATATCACTTGGATGGGATGAATCTGGGATAGTTAGGTTCAGGGTTTGGTCTGTGTTGATTCTTCGGGTGTTTGTCCGAGTTATATTGCGTTCTTGGACAAGGATTTCAAATTGGGTATTCTTATTTTGGGTCGTGTTGTTGTTGACTGGTGTAGGAATTGGGTTATTAGAAATAGTTGTGTTGGCATTTGGTTGTGGGTTCATGTTTTAGTCCTTGTTTTAGGCTTTGTGGTTTGGGTTGGTTAAGTTAGAGAATGTGGCTTTTTGTGCTATTTTTTTGCTGTTGTGGCCATTTGTTTTCTGATTTGTTCTATTTTTAGGTTCTGGTCCCTTCTTGTGCCTCTCCTGAGATATTTCTCTCTCATTCATTAACCTTTTAGCATTGTCCTCACTGACAGCCTTTGCTCCCACATTCTCTGATACCTCATTCTCCAGCACTGCAAAGCGAGATTTTTTTTTCACTAACGATAATTTTATTCTTTTTCTTTTATATTTCCTCCACTGCTGCTGCCCTCCCCTCCTTTTGTTCTTTTTCTGCCACGTGTATTTCTTTGAACCAACACCCAAGGACCGTAAGTTTCTACTGGTCCTTCCATGACTTTTTTGTCCCTATTTTTTGTGTTATTTTCTATTTTGCCCTTTCTTTCAACCTCTGAATTTGCCTGTTGAGCTTCTTTTTGGTTTTTTTGTGTTGCATTATTCATTTGCTATTTTTCTGTACAGCTCGATTTATCATGTCCAAATCTACCACATAGGAAGCAAACTTGATGGAACCCTTCGTATTCTACTAAATGATTTTCCCATTGATTTGGAATTGAGAGACTAGGGGTTTTGTAAGATCAACCTGCACACAAACCCTAGTAAATTTTCTCCAAGCCACCTTGGTGAGAGAACTTTTGCGTGGTCTAGAATTCAGAATAAATTTCCATTGCAAGTATAGCTTCTAAACCAACAAAAGTCCTTTCATACAAACGTTTTGGTTGTCACAAGTAACAAATCCCTAAATAAATTGATAACCGAAGTATTTAAACCTCGGGTCGTCTTCTCAAGGAATTGCAGGGAGGTATGTTCTTATTATTGATTATGAAAAAGTGTGTTTTGGGGTTTTGGATTAATGTAAAAGGTTAGTTGAATGACAAGTAAAATAAAATAATAATAATAACTGGAAAATAAACATTTGGCAAGGTACAAGAACTGGAAGTCCTATCCTTATCAATTGTGATGAGAATTGGATTTTAATCCTACTTAGTTAACCCTTACTAAACAAGGGAAGGTCAAGTGGACTAATTAATTTGATACCTAAAGTTCTAGTCTTTCCTTTGGAAAGGCTAGAGTTATTAGAACTCAAATTAATTAGCAACTCCCAATTTCAACCACTGCTTTATTTGACAGCTCAAGCGTCACCAATTACTCAACCAAGGCCAAAAGGAAAAATTCAAATTATTTATATTATAAATAAAAGAAACAAATCATAGATCTGAAAATACCTCAAATAATATTTATTAAGAAAATCATAACATGAATGTCATTAAGCCAAATTGGCAACATATATAATTAAAAATAAGAGAAGTCAAAATAAAGGAGCATTCTCCCACTTTATAGCCTCTAATCTGTGTTCTCTGGGCCAAAAACTGGGTCAGAAATAGCTCAGAAGTCACTTCCAGCGCTTTTTGGTCCGTACAGGTTGAGGCCAAGTGACGCGGAGGCGTCATCCACGCGTCCGCGCGGATTGCAGTTTGCATATGCGACGCGGACGCGTCATTCACGCGTTCGTGTTGCCTAACTTTGGGGCAACTATGAAAAATTATATATCAAATCAAAGCCCCGGACGTTAGCTTTCCAACTCAACTAAAACCGTGTCATTTGGACCTCTATAGCTAAAGTTATAGCCGTTTGAGTGCGAAGAGGTCAGGCTGGATAGCTTAGCAATTCCTCCAACTTCTTGTATTCCTTCCACTTTTGCATGCTTCCTTTCCATCCTCTAAGCCATTCCTGCCCTGTAATCTCTGAAATCACTTAATACACATATCAAGACATCGAATGGTAATAAAGGATAATTAAATTTAATATTTCTAAAGCATAGAAAACATGTTTTCACATATATCATATCATGAGGAAGGAATTGTAAAACCATGCAAATAGTATGAATAAGTGTGCAAATGCTTGATAAAAACCACTCAATTGAGCACAAGATAAACCATAAAATAGTGGTTTATCAATCTCTCCACACTTAAATATTAGCATGTCCTCATGCTAAGCTCAAGAGAAGCTATAAAGGAATGAAGAGAAATGGTAAAATGTATGAAATGCAACCTATCTATATGAATGCAAAAATGTTTCTATCTACTTGGTTAAAAGTAAGCAAGTTCTTCAAGATAAATATGAATCAATTCTACTAATTCAAATTATACAATGAAAGACAAGTAAACTTGTAAGAAGATAGCTCATGAAAGCAGGGAACATAGAATCAAGCATTGAACCCTCACTGGTAGTGTATATCACTCTAGTCTCTCTAGTGTATAGGGTAATCACTCTACTTTTCCCTAGTCATGCTTTCTAAACTTTGTTCTTCACCTAACCAATCAACAAGTATTTAATGTACCAATGCAAACATCATGAGGTCTTTTCAAGGTTGTAATGGGGCCAAGGCAAGGGTGAGGCTATATGTATGGCTAAGTGAGCTATAAATTGAATCCTTGACTAACATAAGCTCTCACATAAACACACACACACACACTCTATATAACTTCTTAAATCACGCCTAGCTACCCCTAATTTCCACTTTTGTATCACATACTCATATACCAAACTTTTGATATTTCTTTACTTTTATCACATGTGCATTGATCTTTCTATTAAAGCTTTAACATTGGGGTAATTTTGTCCCCTTATTTATTGAATTTCTTTTTTGAATCATAAAAATAAACATAACATTGTCAATGCACATGGATTTTTTTATTTTTTTATTTTTCTATTTTGGTTTTTCATGAGTAGGTTCCCAAATTCCCAATATTAGAAACATGATACATTCCCTTATTAACCTATGTTCCCACAGTTTTCCCACACTTAGTTGATACACAATCTTTATCTTAAGCTAACCAAAGATTCAATTGGGATATTTAATTTGTTTTTCTGCTTAAGGCTAGTGATGTGGTTATAGAACAGAAGGGGATTAAAAAGTTTAAAGTGGCTAACAAAGGTAATTTAAAGGGTAGGCTTATTTGGGATAAGTGAGCTAAAACAAATAATGGCCTCAATCATATGCAAGCATGTAAATACACTAAATAATGGACATATAGAATGAAACAAAGTAAAGATTACAATTATAGAGAAGAAAACACACAAGAATAAAATTTATGGTTAAATAATGTAACCATGTAAATAAGCTCAAATCTCACAGGTTGTGTGTTCTTTGGCTCAAAAACCATGTTCCAAATACAACTTCAAACAAGTTTTACACAAAAATTTTGATTTTAAATTAGTGAAAATTTTTCAAAAAAATAGGGTCTTAGAAGAAACTCATTACTTTAACCAAACAGTGGCTAAATGCATAAAATCAAACAATCATGCAATAAAACATGCAAATGCACAAAGAAATAAAACAATGGTGTTGGAAAGAAGAAAATAGCTAACCCATGGAGATCGGTATCGACCTCCCCACACTTAAAGATTGCACCGTCCTCAGTGCATGCTAAGATGTACATGTGGATGGGCTGCTCCAACTGATGCCCTTATCTATAGATTGTGCAGATTGACTTGCCTGTTTCTCCATATAGAAGTTCTTCCTTTTCCCTCCCTCGGTGGCCATCCTGAAAGAAGAGGAAAAGGGAGAAAAGTAATCCAGAATTAAAGATAAGAAAATAAATGAAACATGGGTTGTTTAATGCCAAATAATAAAGGTCTAAATTACATGGTCACTACAACATGCAGTGAGAAAACAGTAAAAGCATACGACATATCAATAGTGCAAGAATTGCAACAATGGGGAAGAGTGTGGGTAATGGAAGTATCAGTACAAGCTCATGTCAATGCAAATGGAGTGCAAGTATCATAAAAGATTGGCATTGGTAGATAATTAATATCATCCCACAGTGTAAAACAAGTTACCAAAATAAATTCAAGAAAAGATGCAACAGTTGAATAAGAAAATTTTTTTAACACCAATGGAAAAATAAAAAAAATTCAGAAAAGAAAATAAAAATATGCACAAAATTAAAATGCAATGAATGAAATATGCAAATAAAATGAAATAAAATGGAAGTGAAAAAGGATGAGAAGAAGAAAAAGAGAGTGACAAAGGAGAGAGAAAGAAGAAATTAGGATTAGAAAAGAAAAGATAAGATAATTGGCGCAGTTCTGAATAAGTTGTGCGGCGCAGGCGACGCGGACGCGTGAGTGACGCGGTCGCGTGGTGGGCGATAAGGTCAAGTGACGCAGACGCGTGGGTCACGTGATCGCGTGGCCTGATTTGTGTGATTGGCGCAAGTGCAGCCTCACGTTCGCACAACTCTCTGTTTCAATGCATTTTGCCAAAAATCTGGGTGACGCGGTCGTGTGGTTGACGCGATTGCGTGAATGGCTAATTTTAAAAAATGACGCGGACGCATGGGGCACGTGTTTGCGTGGGAAGGCTTGGGCTTCTAGCACGAGTCCAGCCCAATTCCAGCTCAACTTTCGGCCATACACCATTTTTACGTCGATTTACAGGGGCACGCGGTCGCGTGGGTGACGCGGACGCGTGGGAGGCTTATTTTCCATAGGACGCGGACGCGTCAGTGACGTGGTCGCGTGGGCAAACTGTGCCAAGGGCACGCCTCCAGCCACGCTTTCACGTGACTCTCTGTTTAACTTTCTTTTCTTCATAACGCATTGGTGACGCGGACGCGTCAGTGACGCTGCTGCGTCGCGTGCGTTTTTTTTTTAATATGCAGTATGCAGAATGCAAAATGATATGAATGTTATGAGTAATTCTAGGTTCAATGAAAAATAAAATAAAACTTGAAAACAAATAAAACTAAATAAAAATGAAAAAGGAACGATCATACCATGGTGGGTTGTTGTCTCCCACCTAGCACTTTTAGTTAAAGTCCTTAAGTTGGACATTTGGTGAGTTCCCTGTTATGGTGGCTTGTGCTTGAACTCATCCAGGAATCTCCACCAATGTTTGTATCTCCAGTAACCTCCGAGGTCCCAAACTAGGCATGTAAAACCCTTAAGAAGCTTCAAACAGATTCTTAGGCTCCCGGAGTGACAAATGTCAGAGCAGATTCCAGGATCCCAAATCTTGCTTTTACACCCATTTGTGTCGGGATCTATATCTTTCCAGCTAGGTGATAAGTAATTTGAATTCTTATTGCAGCTACCAAACAGCTTCCTAGACCCATTCAGTTGAGCTTTACACCAACCTTTGCATTTAAACTTAAAGCTTCCAACCATGATGAACCTTGCAGGACAATTCTTACCACTGACCATCTTCCTCTTACTCTTAATGCCACAAAGAGCTCTAAGTTGACCATCCGTTTCCAGTAGCCCATATTCAAGTGGGATTAGAAAGCTAAGGGATATGAATTTTACCCACTTAAATGTTGTGAATGATGATGGCAACTTAGGGGGAGGTGTTTCTAATGAATTTGCAAGCTCCACTCCCTTGTGCTCTTTTCTGATAACTACCACCTCTTTGCAAGCTTCTTCAATTTCAACCTCTTCCTCTTGGTAGCTTTTTTCCAATTCAATCTCCTCTTCATTGCTTTCCAAGGGCATGGGAGGTTGTGCTTCTTCTTCTTGAATCTCCATCTCTTGATCAACCTCTTCCAAGTCTTCAACTGTGATATGCCTTGGAGGTTGTACACCCTCCTCAACAACAAATTCAAACTCCTTAGAAGAGGGTTCTGTGATTTGAGGTTCCCGTGGAGGTTCTGCATCTCCTAAATCTTCAACCACTTCTTCCTCTGCATCTATTATAGCTTCCTCCACTTGTTCTAGTACAAAGTCATGCTCCTTATTGTCCACTGGAGTCTCTAGTGTCTCTTTCATGCTACGTTCTTCATTAGATTGTCCACATGAAGCCATGTGGGTTCCTTGAGTGTCTGAACGTCAAGAAGCTAATTGCTTTATTGCTTGATTCAATTGATGAAGGGTTGCGTGAAATTGATCCACTGTTTTCTTAAGACGATCCGTTGATTCTTGTTTCGCTTGGGTATCATAAGTAAGACCATAGTGCTCTTGGATTGATGGATATGGAGATGGTGTATATTGAGGTGGTGGTTCTTGGGAGTAATTGGGGTGGAATTGTGGTGGTTCTATATATGGTTCATTTGGCTCATAAGATGGTTGGTATGGTGGTTGAGGGTTAGGGTCAAATGGAGGTGAGTGGCGGAAAGGGGCTTGTGAGTGTGGTGGTTCAAAGTCATGTTGAGGATATCTATCATTTTGGTATGCATTGTAGAGTGGTCTTTGTCTGTGATATCTAGGAAGGTATTGTTGCCTAAAGGGTTGATCAGATCCTCTTGGCTCCGTCCATCTTTGATTTCTTTGACCTTGATGCATATTCCTGTTATAGCTTCCTCTTCCTGCAACATAGTTATAACCAAACTCATAGCCAAAGGGGTGAGAGTTCATAGTAGTGAGAGAAGATAAAAATAGAAACTAACAAAAAGAAAGTATTTTGAAAAAGATATAATTTTTGAATTTTTTTTGTAAAATATTTACAATAACCAATAATAAGGCACACGTTTACAATTCCCCGGCAATGGCGCCATTTTGATGAGAGAACTTTTGCATGGTCTAGAATTTAGAATAAATTCCCGTTACAAGTATAGCTTCTAAACCAACAAAAGTCCTTTCATACAAACGTTTTGGTTGTCACAAGTAACAAACCCCTAAATAAATTGATAACCGAAGTATTTAAACCTCGGGGTTATGAGTCTTGTAAATTAGCGATTTGAAAGTAAGGAAGAAGTATGTTAAATGATAGGAAAATTAAAATAGTAATAATAAAATAAACTTTTGGCAAGGTATTAGAACTGGAAGTCCTATCCTTATCAATTGTGATGAGAATTGGATTTTAATCCCACTTAGTTAACCCTTACTAAACAAGGGAAGGTCAAGTAGACTAATTAATTTGATACCTAAAGTCCTAGTATTTCCTTTGGAAAGGCTAGAGTTATTGGAACTCAAATTAATTAGCAACTCCCAATTTCAACCACTGTTTTATTTGACAGCTCAAGCGTCACCAATTACTCAACCAAGGCCAAAAGGAAAAATCCAAATTATTTATATTATAAATAAAAGAAATAAATCATAGATCTGAAAATACCTCAAATAATATTTATTAAGAAAATCATAACATGAATGTCATTAAACCAAATTGGCAACATATATAATTAAAAATACGAGAAGTCAAAATAAAGGAATATTAAACCTGGAGCTCAGAAAAATTATAAGTTGAAATAATAATAAATCCTAAATCCTTTAAGAGGAATTCTAATCCTAAATCCTAAGAGAGAGGAGAGAACCTCTCTCTCTAAAAAACTACATCTAAACTATGAAAAGTGAATTATGAGAGCCTAATTATGAATGGATTTTAATCTGTGTTTTCTGGGCTTGAAACGCATTCTCCCACTTTATAGCCTCTAATCTGTGTTCTCTGGGCCAAAAACTGGGTCAGAAATAGCTCAGAAGTCACTTCCAGTGCTTTCTAGTCCGTACAGGTCGCGGCCAAGTGACGCGGAGGCGTCATCCACGCGTCCGCACAGATTGTAGTTCGCAGATGCGACGCGGGTGCGTCATTCACGCGTTCGCGTTGCCTAACTTCGGAACAGCTATGGCAAATTATATGTCAAATCGAAACCCCAGACGTTAGCTTTCCAATGCAACTAGAACCGCGTCATTTGGACCTCTGTAGCTAAAGTTATAGCCATTTGAGTGCGAAGAGGTCAGGCTGGACAGCTTAGCGATTCCTCCAACTTCTTGTATTTCTTCCACTTTTGCATGCTTCCTTTCCATCCTCTAAGCC
This sequence comes from Arachis duranensis, assembly GCF_000817695.3. Taxonomy (NCBI): domain Eukaryota; kingdom Viridiplantae; phylum Streptophyta; class Magnoliopsida; order Fabales; family Fabaceae; genus Arachis; species Arachis duranensis. The sequence goes on from NC_029777.3 coordinate 76,499,320, forward strand.
ATTCCTGCCCTATAATCTCTGAAATCACTTAATACACATATCAAGGCATCGAATGGTAATAAAGGATAATTAAATTTAATATTTCTAAAGCATAGAAAACATGTTTTCACATATATCATATCATGAGGAAGGAATTGTAAAACCATGCAAATAGTATGAATAAGTGTGCAAAAGCTTGATAAAAACCACTCAATTGAGCACAAGATAAACTATAAAATAGTGGTTTATCACACCTCAACTTTGTTTGTGTCCACTTTTAAGGTTTTTCCAACAATGTTACCAATTTTTTCAGCACTCTTTGTTGTAATATTCTATAGCAAGCCTGGGGAGTTTAATCCAAGCAGCTATGCTGTCAATGGTTGTCTCAATAGGATTGAAATCTGGTTTCCATAGTCGTATTGTTATGTAGTGATCTAAGATTTTTCATGGACCTTCCATGAGGGAAAAATCCAGGTCTTCAAAGTTGTAAAACTTTACTAAAAAAAATTCATTTCCCAAATCAATAACATCTATATTTCCATTCTTTTCCCACATTACCTCTAGTCTTCTTTTGAGAGAAACCAGAGAAATTTTTCTTCCCAGTAGCTTGACAATCAAGGTCTTCCACCAGTTCTTTCTAAGTTCTCTTTTCACTCCTTCTCCTATGACGATGTTGTATATATCGTTGGGCAGTTTCTTCACTGTTATCTCTGAATATTCCTCGTCTTCATCCTCTGAGGATTCTACTTCCCTGTTGGCTTGTATGTCCTCCTTCCTTCCTTCTCCCTTACTTTTTCCATTTCTGACTTTGTCCACAAAGGAAGGTGGTGATCTTGTTTCTCCTCTATCTTCATCCATCTGAGTTTTCTTTTCTGGTTCTGGTTTAGTTCTATAGTCTCCTCTCTCTACCTCTTCTTCTACCATCCAATCTTCCAAGCGAGGGGTGAGTCCAGTGTCCCCTGTAAACTCTCCCCCTCCTGCTTTTTTCACTTTCTTCATTCCCTCTCTCTTTTTTCACTTTCTTCATGCTGCGATGAATTCGCGCTCTCTTTTCTCTTATCTTAGTTCTAGGATCGTAGGCTCGAGAGGCTCCTCCTCTCACGTAGCCATCTCTCATGTTGTTCTGATAAAAATTCCGGCAAACTAAGCAGCAGAAATATTACACTATGATAAAACAAAAGAAAGAGGCGTTTGAATATCCTTTCAAATTAAAGCACATTCGTCACAAAAAAAAATTAAAGCACATTCGCGCGAGCAAAGCAAGTGTTTGACTCTAGAAAATTTTTGGGTCAGCCTGACCCAGTAGAAAAATAAGATTAAATTTTTGCTCTTTGGGCTAAAATGGTTACAATGAAGAAACTAATTTGTTGGCTTTTTGGTAGTCTCTGACCTACATCTTTGTTGGTGTTTATGTTTTTTTAATGAACTGCACTTATGACTTATGCACTTCCACTGCCTATTATTTGACCGGCATTTTATTCACTAGATTTATGATTTATCTAGGTTTAATATATTTTTTTCTTATAATTGATTATTAATTTTGATTTTATCCTTAATAAACATATTTTAGAAACATTTATTTTTGGTTGCATAAAATTTTATCTTGTATACAGGGGCAGAACTTAGTTCAGACATGGCTCTTCCAAATTTTTTATAAAAAAATAAGTAGTACTTCTTTCAAAAGATAAAAAATAGTTCAATTGGCTTAAATGCTTTACTATGACTTAAAGTTCTAACTTCTTCTTTACATATTTTACAGGATATATATTTAAATTTTTATATAAAATAATAATGAAAAATCAAAGAATTGATATATTTTTTAAGAGGAAGACTAATATTTAAGAAGGAGAACATATAACTTTTACAATATCAACACATGTAGATAGTTCTTCTACTTTAATGAATCACAAAGAAAATGAGATACAACCTTTAAAAGTTTAAAAAGTTATATCTAATGAGTTTGACCTTAATTTTTTGGAACGAGACCCTAGAAAACGGCTTTAAATTTGGCAATATCACTCAAACCAGAAAGATGAGGTATGAGCTTATCTTAAAAGTGGGATCATATCAAAAGCATCTTGACAATTATTCTCTATCTGGCCCCCCAAAATTTTGTTTCAAGTTCCGTCATTACTTGTATATAGGTCCAATTTTTTTTTTTAAATTTTTTTCTGTAATTCTTAAGAGTAGTTATGATAATTTAGTTTTAAAAGATCATTCAAATTATTGTTTCAAAATGAATTAAGTTAAATTATTACAATTTTATTAGAGACTTAAACCAAATATGTTAACGTAATATATTCTTGGAAACAATATGTTTAATTTTCATATATATTTATATCTATACCATTCAGTAAAAATCCATCATAGGTAGTGAGTATAGTTTAACTAAAACCTTTAATTTTTATTCTAAAGTATATATAAAAAAAAAAGTAAAACTCTTGTAAAATTAAGAAAATGAATTCAGCATTTGAGCTGAGAGTAATTTTTCCCCGCAAATTAATTTTATTACATTTTAATTTTTAACGATAGAAGAAATAAAAAAATAGCAATAAAAAAATATCTGTGAACCGACAGGTTCAAAAGGAGGGAAACACACAACGGCTTATCCTTTGCTTTGAAACACACAACACAATCTCTTCTCTCTGTCTCATTTCAATGGCAGTGTCTCCTCCTCTTCCAAGCCAGTCTTTGGAAGCTGAATTTGAAGCTCAGAACTCTGAATCTCCACTCTTGCAAATTGGAAATGATGGCCTCACTAAACGTGTTATTAGGAAAGGTCTCACTTGGCAAACTCCATTCTTTGGAGACGAGGTTGAAGGTTACCCCCTGTTTTATACCACTTCATATGCTTCACTTATCTTTCTCCTTTTCTTGTTTTGTAGTCTAGTTCATACTTAATTTTTCAGCTTTATCACCTTTTGATATTGAGTTCTAATACTAAAGCTCATAGTTACATGAATTCACCAATTAGAAAGCATAACGCATACCAATTCGCATGTACTGCGTACCAATTTATCTGCATAGCAAAATGCCATATGTATATTTTAACGTAAAATATTTTACATATTGCTTATGTAACTATGCTAAAGCTAACGTTGTCTTTTCCTCCTTCAGTTAATTTCAGAGGACAAGTTGAAAATGGAGCATCTCTTGAATCCAGTTATGATAAAGGGTCCACGTTTCGTTTCAAATTAGGCCAATGTAATATGCACTTCCATACTTCATAATATCTTCTTAATGTTCTAGTTTACAAAGTTACATATAAACTTACTTGCTAGTGTATAAATTCAGTGATAACTATTAAAAATGGAAGTTCACAATGTGGATAATCAAATGGAAATCGAATTCAATGCTATTATTTCTATAATCAGGTGAAGTTATCAAGGGCTGGGATGAGGGAGTTGGGAGCATGAAGAAAGGGGAGAGAGCAATCTTCAAAATGCCACCTAACTTGGCGTATGGGGAAGTAGGGTCTCCACCACTGGTTCCTCCCAACGCGACTCTCATTTTCGAAATCGAATTGCTATCTTGGAATACCATTAAAGACTTGAATGGTGATGGAGGAATCATCAAAAAGATTCTAAAAGAGGGAGATGGATGGGCTACCCCTAAAGACGCTGATGAAGTTCTAGGTACACTCTGCTTTTTTCTTATGTTTCCTTTTTAATTCATATAGTGATAAAGTATAAAAAATCAACTTTTAGTTAGTCAACATTAGTCAATTTTTTGTAGGGTTCATAATTTAGGGTCTAAAGTTAAGAGTTTGTGATTTAGAGTCTAGAATTTAAGATAAACAAAATAATTTTAAAAAAGATTAGCTGATATTGGCCGAAAAAGAATTGATTCCTTATCATTACTCAAATATAATTAGAGTAAACCTCAACCCTCTCGTCCCTAACGAAAAACACAGGGACAAAGTAGTCTTTCAAGATTTGAAAGTGGCGTATTGGTGATTGTTTACAGTGAAATATGAAGCAATGCTAGAGAGTGGCATGCTTGTCTCTAACTCTGACCAAGGTGTGGAATTTAATGTAAGTGAAGGTATGGTTTAGTGCTTTATGTACTTGGTTTCAGAATTTATTTTATTTTCTTAGTTGTTCAAATAAAATTGATTCAAAAGCTCAACATTATTGTGTACTGGATCAGGCTATCTATGTCCTGCCATGAGTGTAGCAGTTAAGACCATGAGAAAGGGTGAGGTGGCAGAGCTAGCTTTGAAATTCTCTTGTAAGTTAATAAAAATTCAAAATTTATTTCAGATGAAATATGAATAATATATTTCCAAGTTGTTACTTTCCTATTTTCTTTGTGCTGTGTTATACTCTCTGCTTCAAAATAATTGTAATCTTGATTTATTTGTTATATTAAAAAGTTAATATATTAGTATATTTAGCCATAGACTGATATTAATTTAACTTTGTAGATGGAATCCTTCAAAATTCAGATAGAATCAAGGAGCCTGATGGTTTTCTCCGACCGGATTTCAAGATAACAACAATCAAACTAGAGTTAGTATCCTGGAAAATTGTGACCGATGTCACAGGCAATAAGAAAATATTGAAGAAAATTAAGAAATCTGGTGAGGGGTTCGATCGTCCCAACGAAGGATCTCATGTGAAAGGTAACTTGTATCTCAAGAAAATGAACTTCTGTAAATCTAATACATGAGGCTCCTATTATCTTGGTATTGCAGAAGAAGTTGAAGGTTGAACTGTTAGACTCTTGCTATCTTAATTCTTAAGTTCTAAATTAATGTTTTCAATTGTTTGCAGTTATATATTCATGTAAACAAAAAGATGGAACAATTATTCAGAAGAAAGGATCAGAGGAAGAACCTTTTGAGTTCACAATTCAAGAAGGTATACTTTTTCTTTGTCATACTTGAAATTTATGTTGGATATAAAAAACATTGCTACATACTATCAAAAATTTTATAATGAAAAAGTTTAGAGTTCAATTCTTGTTAGCCAGATCATTCTTTTAAATAAAAAGTTGAGAATTTAGTACAAGATAAGATAGATCCGTGTATAACCTACACTTCAAAACCAAAATAAATAAAAAAAATCATGTGCAAGTAAATATGTTAAATATAAAATTATTCATTAACACTATCAATTTAATTTTGGTGTTTTATTTTATTTTTCCAGGACAGGTGCCTGAGGGTCTAGAAAGAGCAATAATGACAATGAAAAAAGCAGAACAAGCTCTTGTGACTATCAGTGCTGATTATTTTAGTGACAACAATTCACAGGGAGAAGGAGAAGATACACCTAACAATAACAATAATAGTAATAATAAAGCCCTTTACTATGAAGTTGAATTGGTTGATTTCGTTAAGGTTAGTTGATTGAGACGAATTATTTATAATAATTACTTTTATTTCTCACTTATGATATGCTCAAATCAAATTTCTTTAATGTTTAAAGGAGAAACCATTTTGGAAGATGGACAACCAAGAGAAATTAGAAGCTTGTGAGAAGAAGAAGCATGATGGGAATTTGATGTTTAAGGCTGAAAATTTCAAGCGTGCATCCATGGAATATGAAAAGGTTAGTTGATTAATTAGTTGGTTATATACATATACTATATACTGTGGAATTATTAATGAGTTAAAGATATATTTTTATTGATTTGATACTGTATAGGCTGTAAAATGCATAGAGTTTGATCATTCATTCAGTGAAGATGAGAAGAGTCATGCAAATACGTTACGGTTATCATGTAACTTGAATAATGCTGCTTGTAAACTCAAATTGGGGGACTACACTGAAGCTTCCAGATTATGCACAAAGGTATCCTCTCTTCCTCTTAATAATATGAGCTAATTTATATAAATTTTAATTTGAAAATAAAGCTTAAAAAAAGTTGATTTTTTTTAATATCTTTTTTTCCTCAAAAGAAAAACAAAAAACATTGAATAGAGAGTGGATTCACTTTCATGTGTCCTCTATGATATATCTCATCTAATACAAAATCAAAGCATTTGATTATAGATGTTGTTAAAATATAATTATTCATATGTTTTTTTTATCGATTTGAATCTTTTAAAAAATTTGTTTCATGACATATAGTATCAGAACTTTTATAACTTTGCACTATATATATGGTATATATACAAGAGGTGTGGTTGTTGGTGTAGGTAACACTATAATGCAAAAGATTTTATTCATTGTGAACTATAACTAGCTACCTATAACTTGAACTAACTTAACTAATTGATAAATAACAACCTAACACTAACATCTCCCTCAAGTTAGAGCATACAAATTGTATGTTCTTAACTTGGACATAAGAAAGTGAAATTGAGGTAAAGGAAGAGCTTTAGTTAGAATATCAGCTAGTTGATGTTTAGTAGGTACATAAATCAATCTAATGGTGTCAGCTTCAATCTTCTCATGGATAAAATGGCAGTCAATTCAACATGCTTGGATCTCTCATTAAAGGTGGGATTTGATGCCAATTGAAGAGCAGAGATGTTGTTGCAAAATAACATGGCCAAATCGACTTGGACTCTAAAGAACTGAAGTAAACCAATTAACCAAATAACCTCACAGCTAGGATGAGCCATGGTCCTATATTCGGTTTCGGTGGAGCTCCTAGAGACTACTGTCGCTTCTTGCTTCCAAGCAATAAGAGAGTCACCTAAGAAGGCACAGTAGCCTGTAGTTGATGTCCTTGTGTCGAGACAACTACCCTAATCAACATCAGAGTATATGGACAGGGTGAGTTGGGAAGCAACTGAAAATAGAATCCCTTGGCCTGGTGCATTTTTAAGATACCTTAATACTTGGTGAGCAGCTTGTAAATGAGGCATCCATGAGTTAGACATGAATTGTGCAGTTTAGTGACAGCAAAGGTAATGTCTGACCGGGAGAAAGTGAGGTACATGAGACAACCAATGAGTCTCTTATATGCAGAAGCATTAGAGATCGGATCACCTTCTTTAGCTCATAATTTGAGTTTGGCATACATAGGAACTGTTGCTGGCTTGCAGTCCAAGAGGTTACTATCTTCTAGCAAAGAGAGTGTATACTGTTGGCGAGTTCCAAGCCTAAAAAAAAAATTTAAGTCCCCTAATATTTTGAGTTTAAAAATGGATTGCAGCTTTAATTGGACTTTGGTCACCATATCAAGGTTAGCTCCCGCAATTATGATGTCGTCATCTATGTATACCAATAGGAAGGTTACAAAATCACTAGAATCTGTTGAGAATAAGGAGTAGTCACTCTTGGATTGAGTGAAACCATTTTGTTTAAGAGTTGAGTAAAATTTGTGAAACCACTATCTCAAAGCCTGTCTAAGCCTATAAAGTGACTTTGTAAGCTTACATACCAGGCCTTTCTTGCATTCGGGATGTCCCATTAGAAATTCCATATATACCTCTTCATCCAAATCCCTATTGAGAAATGCATTATTGATGTCCAATTAGATTATATGCCGCTTACGCACTGCTGCAATGCCTAACAGAACTTGTACAGTGGTGACTTTAGCTACATGGCTAAAGGTATTTTTAAAATTGATTCCTGCTTGTTGTGTGTATCCCTTGGCTACTAATCTTTCTTTGTACCTTTCTAAACTCCCATAAGCTTTTAGTTTGGCTTTGTAAACCCATTTGCACCCTATGGCAACTATTGTGGGTGGTAAAGGAACTAATTTTCAAGTGTTGTTAGACTCCAAAGCCTCAAGTTCTTCTTTCATTGCAGTCCTCCATTCCTCATGTTTAATTGCTTGATGGTAAAATTGTTGTTCAGGAATAAGATTGTCTTGGTAAATAGAATGATAAGTGTAGTTCAATCTATGGTTGCTGAAGAAGTTTGAAATCGGGTAAGGAGATTTATTATGACAAATGTAGTCATGAAGGTAAGAGGGAGTATGTTTAGTTCTGGGGGATCTTCTAGGTTGGATGGAAGTAGAAGGTGAGGTCTGGTTTTCTATAAGAGGGAGTATTTGGGATTGATTATTGGTTGTAGTTAGTGATTGAAGTATCTCAGGTACGGTTGGGATTGTTGGAGCATTAGGCAACGGTTCAGAATTTAATATTGGATTGGAGAGGACAAAGTCAAAGAAGATGTCAGGATGAATCTTAAGGCAATTGAGACTCTCCTCCAATGAAATTGTGTGCTACTTGCTTTAGACTATGCATGGATGGACTTCTTCCTCTATTATAATTTGGTGAAAAACCATGAAGCTTGAAACACTTATCGATTGTGTGATTGAAAATTCCACAATGGGAACAAAGAGGCCTGTCTTTTTTCACATTTCCTCTTTCTTTGCCTGATTATGGAGGCACATGCTAATTTTTAAAACAAGTTGAGTTAGGGTTGAGGGAGCTCCAATCGCCTTGTACTTCTCTTCTTGGACTACTAGGGATAGGACCTTATTGATTGATGGTAGAGGCTCCATCAATAGAATTTGTTCTCAAATCTGAGCATAGGAATCATCTAATCCCATTAAAAAACAATGTACGTCCTCGTCTTGTAGAAAAGCTTGCATTGGCCGCGAATCATAGGAATTGGACGATATGAGTTGAGTTCTTCCCAAAGAACTTTTATCTTTGTGAAGTATTGTGAAACCGTCATCGAACCTTGACTCAAGTTCACTAACTCCCGCCTGAGTTCAAAAATTCTTGGACCATTGCCATGTTGAAACCTTTCTTTGAGATCATTCCACAACTCTTCAGCTGAATTAGTATAAACCAGGGATGTTGCAATTTTTTTGGACACCGATTTGAGAATTCAGGTGCTAACTATATCATTCACACATTGCCATATCTCGAATTTCTCGGCATTAAGCTTAGGATCTGGATGCGATACAGAACCACTGATGAATCCAAACTTGCACTTAGCGTTGAGGGCCCTTTTAACGGCTATGCTCCATAAGTTATAATTCTCTTCGGTGAGTTGTTGAGTAACTAGAGTGAGTCCTGGTTGGTCTACAGAGGACAAGAAAAATGGATTTGCTATGAATAAATTTGTTCTTGAGTAAAGAATGGTCTTTCACACTCGATCTCGTGATCGGAACCCTAACTTCTTCAAATAATAAAACTTAATTTGAAGAAATAAGGCAGCTCTCATCAACTCTATGGGAAGAGTTCGAGTGTGAAGAAGAAAAGAAATTGAGAAAGAAGAGAAACACTACAAGATTTTTATTTATTTGTGGAGGTTTTTTCTTCTATTTGTGGAGGTTTATAACCCCCACCAAATGGTTTATGGGGGTTTCCAAAACCCCCAAAATTTGAGGTGCCACGAGGTCTTTTGTGGGAGTTTTCAAAAACCTCCACAATCTATTCAGTGGAGGTTTTGTGTATGTTTAGTGGGGGTTTTATATTGTACTTTTGTGGCAGTTTTAAATCACTTTTGTGACGTTTTAAAACCCCCACAAATTAATTTTTTTTATTTAACAAATATTAACTATTTTGTGGGATTTTCAAACCTCCACAAATCTTGTAATTATTTATTTATTTTAAATTTCAAATCATTCATTATTCTCATCTCATTTACATATTCTCAAATTAAAAACTAAATCTTTTATAACACAATTCCTCAATAATATAAGACATAACTTTATATATAAAAAAATTCTCAATGTCAATAGTTCCAAACATAATTCCATATGGTATTGTTCTACATAACTATTACTGTTTTTAAACTGTTTTTCTTTAAAAAGTAAAATAAAATAACAAGAGGTCAATACCCATATAGATGCATAAAATAGAAACGATCAATTTCTGGAATATAATTAAATTAAACATAAGAATCAAGGAGAAAGTAATAGAAGGCAGGTAAGAGCAAGTAAAGACATTTTCTTTGAGGCCTTGCCTATCACTAATGACATCTTCCTCACGAAAACTGCAAATAATTTCATTCCATAATTGGACAAATTTGGTAGCTTCAGTTCTTCTGCTAGCAGAAATCTATACAAGCATGAAAATTGAAGTGAAAAGAATAACGAGATTTATTTTTAATGTACTAAGCAATGAAAATGTAGAAAGAAGAAAAGATTATTTATCACAAATTCTGTTCAGCAATAGCAAGCTAAAGAAAGGATAAAATTGATAGCGGCCTCTCCTAGATTTTCGTCCATAACTAAAAATTAAGGTCCAAGTTTCTATGATATGTGATAGTTCCAAACTAATAACCTATAGAAAGGTTAGAAGGAAAACACTAAATAAACAAATAATCACTATTTAGTGTGATATATGAACTTGACAATCACCTCTTGGGAAGTTAACTTGTCGAGATACAAGATAATGGATCTCAGGGAGTTTCCATGGGCAGCGATCATAACATTCTTTCTGGATAAAAGTTGAGGTTCAATCTGCAACACAATATCAATGGCACAATCTCTTGTTAATATCAAATGATCACTTCAGCCACAACAGAAATTCAACCATACAATGTATCAAACCAAATACTTCTTGTCTAAAACATATATTGTTGAAGTTACTCAGTATAGCACATATAACATCAATTGTATGCCAGTATATGCATAATGAGCAATAACCATAGCATTACATGTCAATTTATCGATTACCTAACTTTCTGGGTTAGTTTCAATTTAGCAGTGATTTAGGAGCATGCCATTGTGATGCTTCCTAGTTCCTAATATGCCCTAAGCTTTCTAATAATAAGATACCACTAATGTAAAGGTTGAAGTCTTGCAAAAAAAGAAATTCTCGGTTTCATACTTCCATACCCAGGATAGATGTATCCAATTATGTATTCTATCCTTACTGATAACATTCAAAGCAGGTGCCTTCAAAATTGGAAATAGAATGAGAGAGAAGCATAATAGATACTATAAAAATTCATCATGGTAAATTAGTAGCCTTCCCTATATAGTTGTTATCATGATTTGCTTTTCTTGGTAATAAGTTAGAACATTTTTCAGGAAATCCAAATACCTTTACAAAATGCACATGGTGATTTGAACAGAGATTACCTCTTGGCTATGGATTGAAACATGAAATTTTAATTGCGCTCGCTGAAACAGTGCATCGTTGTGTTGATTGAGAATATAATGCTTAACCAAAAAATGCATTCATCAACCTGCATGAACATTAAGACAACTTATAGATCTAGGACCAGCACAACTCATGAACCAGCTAGTTAAAATTCAAAGCAGAAAACTACCTCCTCTGAGATGATCTTAGATTTCAAGCTGCTGCTTCCACCGTAACTTGACATTGCTTCAATTTCAATGTCAGAGTCCTTTATATCAGTAAGCTCTTTCCTCAATCCTTCATCAGTGCATCCAAGTGCATACGCATTTACTCCCGCAGTGATGAACTCCTAAAAATTAAGACAAATAAATCGGTTACTTGAATATAGAGAAGCAAGTTAATTAGGTTATGGCAGTGGACATACTTTTAGATTGTCACCTCCACCATGATCAATGAAGTTCCGGTAACGCCTAAACAAGCTGATTTCTATGTTGCGCGAGGATCGATATTCATCCTTCGATGAGATGGAATCGTGCAACCGGCAAGAACTACAGCGGCAACCGTGGCTCGATTGAGAAGCTTCCTATAACAACTGTGGCGAAAACACTAGCTGTTTTAATTGTGTGCTTTCGTATTTAGTTCGCAATAAAATGGATATAGACTGAATTGAGTTATATTAGAATCTACAGAGGAGGATGTCATATATGCATGTAATAAAATAAAATAGCATGCAACAACATATATCTTTGGAAGACCAAATAGATATGAGTTTTTCTGTTTATATACACATGTAATAATAGCGTGCATCAAGTTGGGAAAACTAGCTATAATAATAGAATAGATTACGGGTATAATGGTTGAAATTTTGTTGTCAAGAGTCAATGCTAAGTAATTAAAGACTAAATTAAGTATAATCTAGGGAGAAAAAGAACAGTCCTTTAGGAATTCATGGCTTTCAGTCCAATAGTGCATTAATCGGTAAGTTTTCAAAATGAATCCAACAAATGAATAATCTAGGGAAAATACCAATAGTGATGACACTGCACTGCATGAGTGAATGCATGCAGAGACTCCAAAGCATGAAACTACTCATATTCTTAAATACTCAATAATGAATCTAATATAAATTTCACAACTAAAAATAAAGAAAAACCAGATTATATAGCACAATGAAAAAAAGAAAAGGCACCAGCTTGAGCAAGATGAGAAATAGCACTCAGAGCAGCCATTCCACTAGTGAAGCATAGGGCTCTATCCGCCTTATCAAGTTTTGCCAACAAACTGAGAACACAGCATGCAAGGTAAAACATGGTGAGAAAAGAAAACATTAATGCCACAATATTGGCAGTTGCAATAGTAAACAAACACAACTAACAGGACACAGTGAACCTTTCTGAAGCATCTCGAGTGGGATTTCCACTTCTGGTATAATCATAGGGACCATTTTCTATTGCATTAGGCTGCATGAATAGGAGTACTGGTCAATAAACATAATGAGATCAAGAGAAAACTACTCCCCCTTCATTCCAATTAGCACTCTTACTTTTCTGGTACATCGGAAAATCAATGTATCTAGACACATTTATGTCCAAATACATTGGAAAGGTTCATGTCTCAAATCTGCATAAATTAATTATTATTATGGTAATTAAATCAGAAAAAAAAGTGTTCATATAAGAATAATTTATTTGACTAAAATATTCTCTCTCCCACACGACATGACTCTAACATATATTAATCAAATCTAGACAAATAACAATAAAGAAGAAAGAAAGTAGTCATAGATTTTAGCAGCTTTTGAAGTGTTTAATTACTATGTTGACTAAGAAAAAGAGGGAACAAATGATTAGCAGAATGAAGTGATTTAAAGGATCTGACGAAGTTTACAAGTGTCCAATTGCCATATTCTCAAGTAGAAAGACTGTACATACCATTTGCCATTAAACTTCTTAAAGTCTCCATCAACCATGGAAAAGCGAAGTTCTTGATCCCATGTCTGAAGCATTATAGAAAACATACAGTATTAATCATATATCAGAAAGTTCAGTATTGACAACTAATCTATCAAATCAAATGTGATTTATGTCCACTGCAAATGAAAACTATATACGGTTCTTGTGACATGGATCATAGTGAAAATTATTTAACTCCACTCCAACCCAAGAACTCAATACAATGTATTTGGATACAATAATTGAATAGTGACAAGGAGAGTACTTACTATAGTATATGATGTGAGCTGAATTGAATCAAATAACCAATTAAAAACAAGAATTGGTAACAGATTCTTACTGAACAGATAAATTCTTGAAGATCTAAGACAACACATGCTTTAATTTTTTGCAGTCCTTCAACAATTCCATCAAAACATAGTTACAATTATATCAAATCACCTAAGAACAATAGAGCAACCAGAATAAACACATAATCCTAAGCACTAAATCTAAATCAGTAATGCCAAAATGATTTCCTCTTAATCATCTTTCTGTTATCTTCAAATTAGAATCAACCTTTATAAAGGGATCTCATATGGAGTCCCATTTCCACAAGTTCAATCTCAACCAGTTTCAATTGAAATATTGAATCATTCTTACAAACAAATTCATTTCCTTTTTCGTGTGCACCAGTCTCTATACAAATGATTGCTATATCAGAATTCAAATGTTTCTCACTTTTCTAAAGAATCTCTTTCTTTGTGAAGTTTCTCATCTGCAACAGAACAAAAACAATCAAAGATGATATGACTACAGCTTCCATCAAAGCTTTTTATTTCTTTTTATACAAAGAAAAACACTTAAACCTGCACACAACTAGGATCAAATCAAACAATTAAGGTGTATTTTAACCTGCCGACTCTTCTTCACCTTCTGCGCCCTCTGAGGAACTATTCTCTGTTCCACCATCGCCAACACCGTCACACTACCACCGTCACACTACCACCGTCGCGATCTCTCTTCATATCAAATTCTTACTACGCTATATAGGCATGAAATGTAGAGAGAAACAAAAGAATAACTAAATTGAGTTAAATAAATAACAATGAAAAAGAAAAATGAACAAATAAAAATTGACCTTAGGTGAGTGCGGAGAAAACCAAACGTATTTATGGATAAGCTTGATGGTGGCACCGACGGTGGCTACGAACTCACTCTTCTCTGGTCTCAAAAGTTATTGCATGTAGATGAAGGAGACAACACATTGATATAGAAGCTTGATGCCGACAACGACGAAGACATGAATGGCAGCAGCGACGAGCTTACTCTCCCTCTGATATCAGACGCTACGGCGAGCTTGATGGTGATAATGGCGAGAGATGAATGCAGTGGCGGCGAGTAGATCTAGGGTTTCATCGTATCACACTCTTCATTCTTCATTTTTTGGACAAATTTTTGTTTGAAATGAAATTTGTTTGGGTCAGAGCAGGAGATTAAGAACCGGCTATTTGTTTAGACAATTGGACTTATAAATTTAAATTTACATTAATCAATGGGGGTTTCATATTTTGCCAAAAATAAAATATGTTATGGAGGTTTTTTAAAACTTCCACAAAAAAACTCCAATAAACAAAGAGAAATCTTGTAGTGAAAGAATAAGAGAAAATAGAGAAAAATGAAGGAAAATTGAAGAAGGAAGAATGTGGAAGACGAGGAAAAAATGATAGCGACTGATACCATATTGAATCAAAGAATAATGAAAGAATTGGAATGAATTCGATGGATTCATTGTACTATATATGTGGTATATATACAAAAGGTGTGGTTGCTGGCGTAGGTAATACTACAATACAAAAAATTTTATTCACTGTGAAGTATAAATAACTGCCTATAACTTGAACTAACTTAACTAATTGATAAATAATAACTTAACACTAACAAAGTCTTGTATGATGAGACATGTTAGAGATATAATTATTTATGTCTCTTTTAATCAGCTTAAACTTTGAAAAAAAATAGTTTCATAACGGTTCTAATACAACTAATAATAATGCCCTTGATTGTAGGATGCACAGAACGAATGAATGAATTAGTTAATTAAATGGAAATGAAGTTTCTATTGAATGAATGATGATCAGATTTTCTATCGGTAAAGAAATATAAAAATATAATCGCATTGTAAGTATAGTTTCTAAACCAACAAAGAATCCTTTCGTACAAAAGTTTTTTTTGTCACTTAAGCAAACCCAATAAAAATAAATAACCGAAGTATTCAAACCTCGGGTTGTCTTCTCAAGGAATTACAGGGAAGTATGATTTATTATTGGTTATGAGAAAAGGTATATTTTTGGGTTTTAATGTATAAGATAAAAAGCAAGAATAGTAAATGGCAAGAAAGTAAATTGTAAGGAATTAATTTAAATAAATAATAAAACTCTTGGCAAGTTATAAGAATTGGAAATCCTGTCCTAGTTATCCTTATCAGGTGTGATGAGAATTGTTCAGTGCTCCCACTTAGTTATCCCTTACTAAATAAAGGAAAGTCAAGTGGAGTAATTAACTTGATTCCTAAGGTCCTAGTCAACTCCTGTGGGAAGACTAGTTTTAGAGGTAACCAAATTAATCAGCAACTCCCAATTTTAACCACTGCTTTATTTGATAACTCAAGCGTCACTAGTTACTTAACCAAAGTCAAAAGAGAAAATTCTAAATTAAATTGAAGACATCATAAATAGAATAAAGCAATCATAAATCTGAAACACATCAAATTACGTTTAAACATAAAGTCAAATCTAACATGGAAAAGTTCATAAATTAAATTGGAAAAATAAATAAAAGGAACATTAAACCTGGAAATTGAGAAGAAGAAATCCTAAATCTTTTAAAAGGAATCCTAATCCTAAAACCTAAGAGAGAGAAGAGAACTTCTCTCTCTAAAAACTACATCTAAATTATGAAAAGTGAATTATGAGTCGTCTCCCTTCATTCCTCCACTTTGCAACCTTTAATCTGTGTTTTCTGGGTTTGAAATCGGGCCGGACATAGCCCAGATTTCGCTGGGGGCGAAATCTGCCATACTGATTTTAGTCACTGCGACGCATCCGCGTTGAGCACGCGTTCGCATCACCTAGCTGTATGGCCACTATAGTAAATTATATATCAAATTGAAGCCCCGGATGTTAGATTTCCAACGCAACTGGAACCGTATCATTTGGACTTCTGTAGCTCAAGTTATGATTGTTTGAGTGCGAAGAGGTCAGACTGACAGCTTTGGCAATTCCTTCAGTTTCTTGTATTCCTTCCACTTTTGCATGCTTCCTTTCCATCTTCTTAGCCATTCTTGCCCTGTAATCTCTGAAATCACTTAACACACATATCAAGGCATTGAATGGTAATAAGTGAGGATCAAGATTAGCTAAATTAAGACCAAAGAAGCATGTTTTCAGTCATAGCACAAAATCAGGAAGGAGAATGTAAACCCATGCATTTTGTATGAACAAGTGTATGAAAGATTGATAAAATTTACTCAATTAAGCACAAGATAAACCATAAAATAGTGGTTTATCAACCTCTCTATACTTAAACATTAGCATGTTCTCATGCTAAGCTCAAGAGAAGCTATAAAGGAGTGAAGAGGAATGATAGAGAGTATGCAATGCAACCTATCTATGTGAATGCAACTACATACAAAATGTTTTTACCTACTTGGTTAAAAGTAAATCAAATTCTCCAAGAACAGTTATGAACTGGATTTCACTAATTCAAATCATAAAATAAAGTACAAGTAAACGTGTAAGAAGAAGATAGCTCATGAAAGTAGGGAACAAGGAATCAAGCATTGAACCCTCACTGGTAGTGTATATCACTCTGCTCTCTTAAGTGTCTAGGGTAATCCACTCTACTCTTCTCTAGTCATGCTTTCTAAACTTTATTTTTCATCTAACCAATCAACAAATATTTTAACGTACCAATGCACACATCATGAAGTCTTTTCAAGATTGTAATGGGGTCAAGGCAAGGGTGAGGATATATGTATGGCTAAGTGAGCTATAAATTGAATCTTTGAGTAACTTGAGCTATCACCTAACATACATACATTCTATATAATTTCTAAAATCATGTCTAGCTACCCATAATTCCCACTTTTGGTTCATATGGCTCATAAGGTGGTTGGTATGGTGGATACGGATGTGGGTCATATGGAGGTGAATGGTGGAAAGGGACTTGTGAGTATGGTGGTCCAAAGTCATGTTGAGGAGGGGGTTCATAGGCATATGGTGGTGGTTGTTGATAATCAAAAGAGTGCTCACCAGAGACGGTTCTATGTATAGTGGTGTAGGGGCAAGCGCCCCCACTACGATTTGAAAATTTTTTTTAGTAGTATATGATAATAATATATATTTGCCCCTATTAGATTATTAAGTTTGACCTCATAATAATTTTTTACTCAACTTTTGGTACTTAATCGTCAATTTAAAAATTTTATATTAGAAATTCGTTAGAATGATTAATTCTCAAATTTAAATGAAATTAGTGTTCTTTTTTAAAAATCAACTCAAAAGAATATTATTTATCTTCTTTTTAAATTAGCTTTAATTTT
This sequence comes from Arachis duranensis, assembly GCF_000817695.3. Taxonomy (NCBI): domain Eukaryota; kingdom Viridiplantae; phylum Streptophyta; class Magnoliopsida; order Fabales; family Fabaceae; genus Arachis; species Arachis duranensis. The sequence goes on from NC_029777.3 coordinate 76,516,778, forward strand.
TGCATAGCAACTATATTAATTGAAAGAACTTTTTTAACTATAAATATCAATAAGAGTCGACTTCTAATTGTGTTGAGAAGTGAATTTTTAAATAATTATTTAGTAATATATATAAAAACAGAGAAATTTTGATGGTAGTGTTAAGAGAAAAATTATTTAATTTTTTAAAATATAAAACCTAAAATAATAGAATTTTAAATTATATATTATTATCTAAATTACTATTTTAGTATTGTAATTTATATATTAGATAGTTTGAAGGTTACTCATATTTTACAATAATAAAATATAATCATATTAATAATCATGTTATATATACATAAAAAAATAATTATTTGTATAAAATATATATTAAAATATAAAATACACATTAAAAATAAGTTAAACAATACATATATTTATCACATATATATAATGGTTAATAGATAATTTAATATTTAATTTTTTATATACACATATTATTTTTATTATAAAAATTATTATGATATTATATAAATTTTTCCCCCACTATCAAAATTTTCTGGATCTGTCACTGGTGCTTACCATAGCCATTGTCTTGATATGCATCATAGAACGGCCGTTGATAGTCCATTGGAGGTGGTTGTTGCCATGAGGGTTGATCAAATCCTTGTGGCTCCTCCTATCTTTGATTGTCCCAACCTTGATGCATGTTCTCATTGTAATCTCCTCTACTGCAATATAATTATAACCAGACTCATAGCTAAAGGGGTGAGAGTTCATAGTAGTAGGAAAAAATAAAAACAAAAACTAACAAAAAGAGAATATTTTGAACAAGATATGATTTTTGAAAAAAAAGATAAGATAAGATTTTGAAATAAATATGATTTTTTTGAAAAAGAATAAGATAAGATTTTGAAAAAGATAAGATAAGATTTTGAAAAAGATATGATTTTTGAAAAAAATTTGATTTTTGAAATTTAAAACTAAGATAAGATAAGATAAAAATTTTAAAATAAAAATCTGAAATTTTTTCTTTTTTTTTTGAAAAATATTTATAATAACCAATAATAAGGCACACGTTTGCAATTCCCCGATAATGGTGCCATTTTGACGATCGGATTTTCTATCGATAAAGAAATATAAAAATATAATCGTGTTGTAAGTATAGTTTTTAAACCAACAGAGAATCCTTTCATATAAAAGTTTTGTTTGTCACTTAAGCAAACCCAATAAAAATAAATAACCGAAGTATTCAAACCTCGGGTCGTTTTCTTAAGGAATTGCAGGAAAGTATGATTTATTATTGGTTACGAGAAAAGGTATATTTTTGGGTTTTAATGTATAAGATAAAAAGAAAGAATAGTAAATGGAAGAAAGCAAATTGTAAGGAATTAATTTAAATAAATCATAAAACTCTTGGCAAGGTATAAGAATTAGAAATCCTGTCCTAGTTATCCTTATCAGGTGTGATGAGAATTATTCAGTGCTCCCACTTAGTTATCCCTTACTAAATAAAGGAAAGTCAAGTGGAATAATTAACTTGATTCCTAAGATCTTAGTCAACTCCTGTAGGAAGACTAGTTTTAGAGGTAATTAAATTAATCCGCAACTTCCAATTTCAACCACTGCTTTATTTGATAACTCAACCATCACCAATAACTTAACCAAAGTCAAAAGAGAAAATTCTAAATTAAATTGAAGACATTATAAATAGAATAAAGCAATCATAAATCTGAAACACATCAAATTACGTTTAAACATAAATTCAAATCTAACATGAAAAAGTTCATAAATTAAATTGGGAAAATAAATAAAAGGAACATTAAACCTGGAAATTGAGAAGAAGAAATCCTAAATCCTTTAAGAGGAATCCTAATCCTAAAACCTAAGAGAGATGAGAGAACCTCTCTCTCTAAAAACTACATCTAAATTATGAAAAGTGAATTATGAGTCGTCTTCCTTCATTCCTCCACTTTGCAGCCTTTAATCTATGTTTTCTGGGCTTGAAACCGGGCCGGAAATAGCCCAGATTTCGCTGGGGGCGAAATCTGCCACGCTGATTTTCGTCACTGCGATGCGTCCGTGTGGAGCACGCATTCGCGTCGCCTAGCTGTATGACCACTATGGCAAATTATATATCAAATCGAAGTCCTGGACGTTATCTTTCCAACGCAACTAGAACCGCATCATTTGGACCTCTGTAGCTCAAGTTATGATCGTTTGAGTGCGAAGAGGTCAGACTGATAGCTTTGGCAATTTCTTCAGTTTCTTGTATTCCTTCCACTTTTGCATGCTTCCTTTCCATCTTCTGGGCCATTCTTGCCTTGTAATCTCTGAAATCACTTAACACACATATCAAGGCATCGAATAGTAATAAGAGAGAATTAAGATTAGCTAAATTAAGACCAAAGAAGCATATTTTTAGTCATAGCACAAAATCAGGAAGGAGAATGTAAACCCATGCATTTTGTATAAACAAGTGTATGAAAGATTGATAAAATCCTCTCAATTAAACACAAGATAAACTATAAAATAGTGGTTTATCAATGTATCATGAGAAATTCTAAAAAAATATATCGTTTGCATAATAATACAGAGTTAGCTAAATTGTATTCAATTAATTAATGGAATTTTTCTGTATATTTTGAATGAATTTCAGGTACTAGAGAAAGATCCTTTAAATGTGAAGGCTCTATACAGAAGATGCCAAGCATACCTAAAAACATCAGATTTGGAGAAAGCTGAGGTTGATATTAAAAGAGCACTCATTATTGATCCAAATAACAGGTAAATTCTCTATATTAATTAGTTATTGCAATTTCAAACTCAGCACTTTTCAATTAATATTTATAATAACTACTCATTTTAGAATTCTATCATAATCCCAATTAAACTTAGTGCATCATGCACCAAGTTAAGATATATAATTCTATTGACCTGAATCTATACCATTAGATTATGGTACATGATGCACCAAATTGAGATTGGTACATCCAATACATTATTTTCCTTTTTCTCCCTTTTTTTAATTCTGTTTGAATAATACTTAATAATTATCTGTTGCATTACTTGGATTGGCTTATCATCAGAGACATTAAAGTTGAGTACAAAGAGCTGAAACTCAAGCAGAAGGAATACAACAAATATGAATCCAACATCTTCGGCACAATGTTTTCAAGGATGAGCTAGCTAGTTAATTCCAACAAAGTGATGATTTTGTCTTCCTTGATACATGTTTTTGTTTATTGGTTTTGATTTAACAATATTTATACATTCAAAAATGAATGTCTATATGCGATGTTAACCTTAAACGAGACCACAAAAATGCTAAGTAAAAAACAACTAACTTTAAGAATTATACGGGATAACTACACAAAAGCAATAAAAATATGTATTATGGGTCTCACAAAACAAATTGAAAATGAGTTCCATATAGTATTATAGTACAGTACTACATGAAAATTATTATTCAAGTATATATGTAAGGATGTAACTCGTATATTATTCAAGTGAAACTAACCAGCTCACTAATGATTATTAACTCAACATCATTATTGTTTAAACATGAACGATGACAAACAGTTATATTATTATTTCGAGTAATGCAATCCCCTCGCTTGCAAGTTGTTAGAGAAATTGACTGCAAGCCTCTAGGTCGCAATTTGGACAAACATAATCTCTGTAATAACCTGGATTTGAATATTTGTTGCTGCATGTACCATCACCTTCAGATTTTTTATTTAAATAAATAAAATAAAAGTAATAATTACAGAAATAAATATTTTTAACAATATTTACCGATTTGCGTTCTCCAGTCATATCTCGTTTACACTGTAAACGAGATGAAATTATGTGTATCTCGTTTACTGTGTAAATAAGATAAGGCCGAACGACGCCTATAAGTATAAATTGTTTACAGACCATTACCTAAACCCCATTTTGACTTAGCAAACTCTTTCTCCCCTCTTTTTACCCTTTCAGACCATATTTGAGTCCGATACGGTAATGGCACACCAGGAAGGGAACGACGAGAACATCAACAGACTAAACGAGACATTGCATTACGTTAGGGCGGCCGACTTCGAGGTTAGTTATGTGCTGTTCGGTTAATCTAAGGATGTGGACATTGTTAGGGTAGTCTCGTAGTGACAAGCAATAAGTAAAATGCTTTAGGGATTAGACCGTATCATGAATTTAGAACAGTATTTGCTTGTGTAAGATTGGTATGACTTAATTAGGATTTGCTTACCGACATAAATAATTTAGAGACATCTATAGAGTAGACACATGGTAGTATGTTCCTAAGTAGTAGTAGTACTTTGTTCTTAATTAGAGTACAAAAAGTTATTATTATCTCTTTATAGGTTAAATTTTTTTTCATTCCGCAGAGGTCTCGCCTTCTACTGCCCCGGCGAGTCAGCCATACCTTTCCTCCACCGGACGCCATTATCCCGTATCGGGATGAGGCCGGATTCGGCGACATGGTGCCCCTTAGAGACTTCACATTTGACAATTTCTTGATTTTGGCACTCGTGGAGCGATGGCGTCCGGAGACACACACGTTTCATCTCCCGTGGGGTGAGGTTACTATCACCCTGCAGGACGTGGCGTACAACCTAGGCCTACGTGCACACGGAAACCCTGTTGGGGGGTGCCTTCGTAACTTTGGTAAGTGGTACGGCACGGAGATGTGGGCCAAGGTAGAGCAGCTGCTTGGTGCCAGGCCTCCGGTGGCGGCACAGCATGCTACGCAGAGGAAAGAGTTGTTCACGCTAAAGCTGGTTTGGTTGCGTGACCGTGTCTGCCAGATGCCCCGGACCGATGATCCTGAGACCCTCCGATAGTATGCCCGATGCTATATTACGTTACTAATCGGAGGGTATCTATTGACAAACAAGTCCAACAACCTGGTGCACGTACGGTGGCTACCGCTTCTCCGAAACTTTGCGGAGTGTAGGGCGTTATCTTGGGGCTCTACGGTGCTTGCCTGGACTTACCAGTCACTATGTTTGGCGACACAGCGGGGCATCACAGACATCGCCAGTTGCACTCCGCTTTTGATGAGTTGGATTTACCAGAGATTTTCTCAGTGGTGTCTACCAGATAGAGGAGTCTACCAGTATCCGCTAGCTGCGAGATAACCAAATATTACTTTTTCATTCGCATTAAACATTTTTGGTAATTCGCATGGTTTGTTACATAATGAATTGTATATATCTCTGTTATTGTTAGGTTGGTTGGATTGCAACAGCAGAGTATGGATCAGCATCAGGCCAGGGTCCTGTACTGGAGGGTATCGATCGACCAGTTACGATTCGATGAGGTTAGTCGTGAAAGTAAATATTTTATGCAATTGCCTTCTGCTTGGCCATCCACACCTTTCTGTAAGATGGTTTGAAGTGATAGCTTGCTTGGACCGCACCTTGCAGAACCGGAATACTTACAGAGGGGTTGGACTGAATCAACGGCAAGATGACCCTGCAGATCAAACTATTGTCTAATTGACGATGGTCTTGAGACATGGTGGGTGCTAGACAACTATGCACTCCACCCACCCTCCAAACCTCCTTGAACACAACAAAACAAGATTGCTTCAGCCATGTCGTACACCTACTTAGTATATCGCATATAGGTAATGAAAAGCACAAGTAAACTTAATCTTACCAGTATCCGAGGTTCTGCCGAAGGGCCACACGGAGGCTCCATTGACACCCATTCTCAGATTGACAGTATTGCACATGGTACTTTAACCGGTACAATTCGATCACCCGGTACTCATCACTCCTCCGAATACTGTAGTTCTTCACACCCTGAAACACTGCCTCTCAGCTTCTAAACTTGTGGCCTTCCCAAAACTCTACACCGCCGTCTAGGTTGTAATCCTCTTCACCCGTGTCAAGAAATAGAGTCCTCTCATGCATGGCGTCCAGATCCAGACTGTGATAGTGTGATGGAACTGTCAAAAGCACCGGTATTGGAAGAGGTTGGGGCAGGTGGTGTGGTGTTTATAACCCACAAACTAACCGGCAAGTTCACCGGGTCGTACCAAGTAATACCTTACGTGAGTAAGGGTCAATCCCACGAGGATTGATGGATCAAGCAATAACGGTTGATTAAATTACTTAGTTAGATAAACAGAATAGTATATTGAGTGTTCAAAGAGCATTAAACAGTAAATTAAGAATTTCAGAAAGCAAGCAGCAATGAGTTGGGAATAAAATATGGAGAAAATAGTTAAGGTTTCAGAGTTATCTATTTTTTCGGATTAACTTTTCTTACTAACTAATTTAATTATGCAGGATTTAATTTATGGCAAATTGTATGTGACTAGACCCTAATTCCTTCGACCTTCCTAGTCTCCTCTTAAATTCATAACTGTCAATTCCTTGGTCAATTAATTCCAATTAGAGGGTGATAATCAATTTCTAGTTTATATGCCAGAAAAACTCTAATTACCCAAGAAATAAAAGGATTATATGTCACGTATACTGTTAAATTCAGATAATTAGAATTTAGGAGAATTTGTTTTCAAGCTGTTATTCAAGTATAGAGCTTTTCCAAATTATATAAGAACTCAATTAGAAAGAGGGTCATACTTTCGTTCCACCCAAATTCATAAAATAAAGAGCGAAAACAATTCTTAAATTATAAATCCATGCATAAATTAAAATAGAAAAAGCAATAAAATCAATCCATACAAATAGACAGAGCTCCTAACCTTAACAATGAAGGATTAGTTGCTCATGGTTCAGAGAAGAAAACTAGGATTCTGGTAAAATGTACAGAGTTCCAATCTGATGACATCTAAATTCCTATTTATAACTAATTCTAATAAATTTAAAATCTAATTATCTAAAATTAAAAAATAATATCTTTTCCTAAAAATAAGATTTGAATTTAAATTCGAATTAATTAACAAGTCTTCAGCTGATGGGTGGGGACCACTTGTTTTGTCCATTCTACAGCTTCTAATATGTGTTTTATGGGCTGGAAACTTGGTCAAAACAGCCCAGAAATCGCCCTCAGCATTTTTCTGCATTTTCTGCACGTGGCGCATGTCACGCGTACGCGTCAGTCACACGTACTCGTCGATGGTCTTTTTTGCAAGTCACGCAGATGCGTCGGTCACGCGTACACGTCGCTGAGCAAATCTCCAAATCACGCGGACGCGTCAGTCACGCGTACGCGTCGCTTCTCGCTGCCATCTCCTTTGATTCTTGTGCTGCAAAAACTCCATCAAATCCAGTCGAATACTACCTAAAATAAATAAAAATTGCAAAAGACTCAAAGTAGCATCCATATTGGCTAAAAGATAATTAATTCTCTATTAAACTCAACAAATTAGATGCAAATTCACTAGGAAAAGATAGGAAAGATGCTCACGCATCAGCAGGACATGGCAGGCCACGGTTGGAACAGGTATCTCAGGAACACACTCATCCTTATCCACACTATCGGACAAGTCGGTGTCACCACTATCCGCCACGTAATCCTCGTCCAACTCCTCCTCACCCTCCTCTGACTCGTCAACTGGAATGGCGACATGAATGGTTGGTGGTGCGAGGGGGTGGTCGTCCTGCACATAGGTCGAGTGTATGGAAGGACCACCGCCACTGTGTCCCACCTCTGCAGAAAACTCCATTACTTGCTCCACCATGATCCTCCCATGGATATCGAACATCACTTGCACATGCTCGTCCCCTAGAAGTCGGAATAGTCAAAACCGGAAGACTCCATTACTCATGGGAGCCAGCAACCTATACGCCACCCTTCCGATTTCCCTCACTTCTGTACCACCGAGCTTGCTCAATATCAAACTCCTCAAATCGGACAACGTCTCCACATGCTGAGTGCGAAATAATATCAGATCTTCACACTCAAATGTCACCCCATTGTCGCCGTTTCTCATACGACAATTGGAATAAACAAGCACAACTATGTATGAACTATCATTGGCTATTAATGCCTTGTATTTGTGAGAAATATGAGATACAAAAAGGATAAAAAAAAAAAGTTTGTGAAAAATACTAAGAATTACATATCCATTTATTGCTGCTGGGACTCTACTCCATGTATCTCGTTTACACTGTAAATGAGATAGACACGTTTCAGTTGACGTGTCATATCTCGTTTACACTGTAAACGAGATATACGTAATTTCATCTCGTTTACAGTATAAACAAGATATGACTGAAAAACACAAATCGATAAATATTTTTAAAAATATTTATTTCGATAATTATTATTTTTATTTTATTTATTTAAATAAAAAATCCCATCTCCTTTAGTACATTTGTTACTCATTTGATTTGATTGCATTAATTATTCGACAACTACAACAAAAAAGAATTTAAATACATTTAATTAATGAAAAGACATGGCTTGTAGGGTAATTATAGTATTTACATTGCTTTAGATCTAAAAAATTACTATATAGACGCCAAGTATCAAGGATTTTTTTTATTTAAATAAATTAAATATTTATTTAAATATTTATATCGGGTACTGTGATCCAGATCACATTAAATATTTATTTCGGATATTTGGTCACCCGTCACCGTGATTTAACGAAAATTGAATGTATTTTGGGTGCATTCAAAATATGGTACAATGCGTTTAATGCCAATGTATTTAGAATACATATATTATTTAACAATTAAATTACAGTATTATATTTGTATTATTTTACTCGTATGATTAGTTAAATATTCGATTCAAAAATATAATTTATAAGTATAAAAATATAATTTTCTAAAATAATAAAAAATTAATAATATTAATTGGGTCAATTTAAAAAATAAAAATTGATATATTTTGTTATTATTATTAATACGTATAAAATTTCAAATTACTAGTTTTAAATTAATGGAGGGACACAATTTCACATAAATTTTAAATTAGACCACATTTAAAAATAATTTTAAGTTGATATTTTTGAATAAAATTAAATGAATACTATTTAAATTGTAATAAATTATACTAATTTTAGAAATATTAAAATTGGTAAATAGTTAAAATTTGAACTGATTTAGTGTTAATCCAATTTTACTCCAAACCGTTGACACCTAAAATTAAGGTGAAATGAATAACAACTTTTAATTCTAATCATCCACTACTCTCAACGTGTATCCTTTAATTCACACACTTCTAATTCACATTGAAAATCTTAGTCAGACAAAATAGAAGGTTCTCGGATTGAAATACTTCAGAAGTAGTAATTCGATCTAAATAATAATAAATTTATACCGATTTTTACTTTGTAAAGTAATCTAAATCATCTATAAATATTTTTTTATTTTGAGATTACGGTTTTGGTAAATAATATATTTAATTTATTTAAATAAAAAAAATTCCAAGAACCAATTATCAAATAAGTTATCATATACTTGTGTATAATATATGTGTTATTTAATTTATTTTTAACATGTATTATATTTTAATATGTATTTTATATAAATATATCATGAATAATTTCTCCTAAAAATTTAAATCAATAAAAAAGACACATAAATAATTATATTTATTATAACGTGTTTCTTTTAGAAAGAGTCTTTCTTATGTTTTTTAATTTTTTTTCATAGATTTTTTTCTGTTTTTTATTGGTCTTATATTAAATTTTTTTTGGATTTATCTATAATTGAACTCTAAATTTTCAAGTCATAAAAATTTTTATACTATGTCATAAAATTACTTTCCTTTAAAGTTTAAATTTGTAAGAGGAGGCACAAATGATTATATTTCTAATTTTAGACCATTTGACCAGTATTTTCAAGAGTACTCTACAGACAAACAAACCCAAGTAAAATGATCAACAAGTGTGAGTCAGCTTGTATTCTTTATTTTGTTAGCATCCTATTAGAATATGCCACAAATTAAAAAGATGTGCTAGATATAATTGTACGTATGATGAGCTGGTAAAAGTTGTATATATTATTCTCCCTTTAACTAAATTCAATCAGCCCATACAAAATAATTCTTTTCTTATTCCACATCAAAATAATCCATGCCCAAACAATATTAATAATTCAGAAACACCCTCCATTCCTATTAGACCCATTCCTTTACCCAATGACCCATCTAATACTTCAAACCCACTTCACAATATTTATTTATCCAACCTCAATCTCATATAGCCCCTCACTCCATTGAGCTAATCGAATCTGGACCAATCACTATCCCTCCTTCTACCCGACATAGCCACTGTCAAATCTACCCTCCCGCTCGTCTTTCTGATTACGTCTGTAATACTTCTTTTAATTTCCAAATTTATTCATTCTCACGCTCAAGATATCCTCTGTCTTTAGTTTTCTCTTTTACTTATTTTTTTACCTCACATACCAAGTTTCTCTCATCTTTATACTTTGAATGTGAACCAAAGACTTTTCAGGATAATGTTAAGGTTTCTCACTGACAGCATGCCATGACAGAAAAAATTACTGCACTTGAGCTGAACAAATCTAGGTTCTGGTTGAGTGTCCTCCGACTGAAAAATCCATTGAGTGTAAGTGGGTTTACAAGATTAAACGCCAGCCTGATAGCAGTATTGACCGCTATAAAACTCACTTGGTGGCCAAGAGTTTTACATAGATAGAAGGGGTAGGTTTTCTTGAAACATTCTCACTGGTAGTGAAATCTGCAACTATAAAAAATGTTCTTACTCTACTTCAATTAAGGGTTGGCCAATCCAGCAACTTGATATTAACAACGCTTTCCTTCATGGTGATTTGACAGAACTATCTATATTGCTTTATCCCCTAGCCTCAAATCTTCTCAGCCAAATCAATGTTGCAGATTGCTCAAATCATTATATGGATTGAGATAATCCAGTAGAATGTGGTACGAGAAACTCTCCCTTCTTTTTGTTTCTTATGAATATCAGCAGACGGTTAATGATTATAGTTTGTTTTTCAAAATTTTGGGCACTGACATTTGCATAATATTGGTCTACATTGATGATATTATAATTAATGAAAGTTCTTCTTTTGAGATAATAACAATAAAGGGACTTTTGGACTCTAATTTAAAATTAAAGACCTTGGTAGATTGAAGTAATTTTTAGGCATTGAGGTAGCTCATTCTTCTCGAAGGATCTTTCTATCATAAAACAAATACTACTTGGACCTTTTGAACGATTCTGGGCTTTCGGGTGCAAAACCCGCACCTATTCCTACAGATAATACCACTAGACTTCATCAAGATGATATTCCTCTTTTGTCTGATCCATTTATTTATCAGCATCTTGTGGGTCGATTGATTTACCTAACCACAACTCGTCTGGATATCACCTACGCCACCCAACAGCTTTGCCAATTCATGGGCACCCCTACTCAGGTTCACTATGCAGCAGCTCTTCGAGTACTTCGATATCTAAAAAATAATCTAGACAGAGGTCTTTTCTTTTTCAGATCTTCTAGTCTTCAGATATATGGCTTTAGTGATTCCGATTAGGCAGGTTGCTCGGATACTCATCATTCATTAACTGGTTATTGCTTCTTTTTGGGAGATTTTTTAATCTCTTGGAGGACTAAGAAGAAAACTACTACTACTAGATCTTCAATGAAGGCTGAATACCGAGCATTGGCTAATACTACATGCGAGCTTTTATGGATCTTGAATTTGTTATAGTTTCTTTGTGTGTCTTGTGATCGTCCACCTGCTCTGTTTTGTGATAATCAAAGAACCTTATACATTGCTGCCAATCCTGTGTTCCATGAGAGGACTAAGCACTTGGAGGTAGATTGTCATCTGTTTGCCAAAGGCTCAAGCTGGCGTAATGAAGTTGCTTTCCGTCCCATCTTCACGACAATTTATGGATATATTTACCAAGCCTCTCTTAACACATTCCTTTCATACCAATTTATCCAAGCTGAAAATTCTTGACGTATATCATCCTTCAACTTACGGGGTCATATTAGACCATTTGAAAGTCCAAATAAAATGATCAACAACTCTACATTTTTTTATATCACATGTTTATTTCTGCCTTCTTTTATCATTATAGAATGTGTGAGTCAGCTTGTATTCTTTATTCTATTAGCATCCTATTAGAATATGCCACAAATTAAAAAGATTTACTAGATATGATTGTACATATGATGAGCTGATAGAAGTTGTATATATTACAATAGCATGTAGCATAATAAATTAAGAGAAAAGTATTATACAAATTTTATCCTTCCCTTTTTTATTGTCCAGAATATAGTAATAATTAATAATTTAATAGTTGATTTTTAGTATACATCTAATGTAGTTATTCTATTTATATATATTCTTTGTAATTAAGCATGCTTTAGCTAAGATGTATTCGAAGTGTTACAAATAAATTAAAAATAAAATAACCATGAGTTCGTAATTATGTAAATTAAACAAGAGCACAAGAGACTTAATAATAAAGCAGAAATAGACTAAAATATGAGTTAAACCTGCTTGCAAGATGATCAGAGCACTACAACAATAACGAAGAATAGCGGTGGTTAAAATGCCGATTTGCGGCGGTTTTAGACCGTCGTTAAACATAACACCAGTGACAATACATACGCAGCGCATAAGAGGGCGGGGATGAGATTTTGCGGCGGTTGGTTTAGAACATAACCGCCGTTATATGACCAAGAGAGATTTAGCCTGCTTATTTGCGATGTATTTTAACTGCCACTATTTGCTTTCTGTGTTTTATATGGTATTTATTTACGGCGGTTTCAAACCGCCGCAAACCGCCGCTAATTGTTTACGCACACTTTTTTTATAAATTCTAAAACCTTATTTAGATTTATTTAATTAATCCGGGAGTATTTCTTAATCATATGGAGTATTTTTTATTTTAAAAATCTTTTCGTTCGCCTCTAAAGTTCTATATTGCGGGCAAAAACTCAAGAATATTTAATTGCAAAAAAACTAACATATTTATTGTAATATCAATAAAGTATTTCAATAGTCACCCCAAAAAAATAAAGTATTCGGCTAATAATTAATGCTGCATAGTAATATAAACAAAACATATACTGAAAAATAAACCATCACATATATTCTAATTTCTATTTTCTGCCATGTCCATCTAAAGAATTCATCCGTGCAGCGATGTTTGGTGGCAGCTCCCCACCTTGCTGTTGGACTACATAACTCAGCACACTCTCTAATGCCTGTCTCTTCGTTTTCTCTGCTACTATTTCATCCTCCATTACCTTCCTTTTCAATTTTTTCACTACTAATTCATCCTCTACTGCCTTCCTATTCAATTTCTCGGCCGTCACCTCCGCCTGTAGTTCAAACAACATCCTTTGGGCATCTTCTATTTGAGCTCTATCCATCGGTGACTGCACACTCAGATGAAAGAGTTGACTTGGTATCGGTCCAAAACCTATGCCACGCACTCTACCCGAACGCTCTTTACCGAGAATTTGGACAAGGAAATCATTTTCAGATAATTTTTTCTGCAGACATAAATAAGCATACACAATCACACAAGGAATCTAGCATACTCAAGACATTTTAAAAATTAAACCTAACATGTACCATAATAATTGATGAAGTGTACTTACATCGATCCTCTGCGCTTCTTCGTGTATGTAGGTGCCATCACGTTTTTTGTGCTTTAGGATCCATACTTCTCCTCTACCAACTCTCCTCCCTTATTTTTGCGACTGTGACAATACAGTTTATACCATAAGTTTCACCTATTTAATTTTCTCCAATAATTTTTTTCTTCTTCCCTATAAATAAATTCAAACTACATACCAACCAATTTATTTTATGTCAATAGGTTAACAGTCTAATGATTGCTCTATTTATTTTACAAGGATTGAGTAATTGATTATATCTAAATAGTAAATTTATTTTAATAGCTCCAGCATTTATTTTTTGAAAATCAACATCAATTATCAATTCCTTATAAATCAAAACTAAAGAATGATTTGCTTAAAAATATACATTTGAGACAATGATATCCATCAACATGGTATGAAATTGTGATCATCAATGGCGCCATCAACATGGTACGCATAATTGTAATCTCAACTTTTTCTCACAACTTCGCACAAATAACCAGCAAGTGCACTGGGTCGTCCAAGTAATAAACCTTACGCGAGTAAGGGTCGATCCCACGGAGATTGTTGGTATGAAGCAAGCTATGGTCACCTTGTAAATCTTAGTCAGGCAGATTCAAATGGTTATGGATGATATATGAATAAAGCATAAAGATAGAGATACTTATGTAATTCATTGGTGAGAATTTCAGATAAGCGAATGGAGATGCTTTGTCCCTTCCGTCTCTCTGCTTTCCTACTGTCTTCATCCAATCCTTCTTACTCCTTTCCATGGCAAGCTGTATGTAGGGTTTCACTGTTGTCAGTGGCTACCTCCCATCCTCTCAGTGAAAATGTTCTACGCACCCTGTCACGGCACGGCTAATCATCTGTCGGTTCTCAATCAGGTTGGA
>NC_029777.3:76531742-76568386 GCF_000817695.3 Arachis duranensis
CAGTTTTGAGCTGATTTGGAACGCCGGTTTGGGCCATCAAATCTCGGGCAAAGTATGGACTATTATATATTGCTGAAAAGCCCAGGATGTCTACTTTCCAACACAGTTGAGAGCGTGCTAATTGGGCTTCTGTAGCTCCAGAAAATCCACTTTGAGTGCAGGGAGGTCAGAATCCAACAGCATCTGCGGTCCTTTTCAGCCTCTGAATCAGATTTTTGCTCAGGTCCCTCAATTTCAGCCAGAAAATACCTGAAATCACAGAAAAACACACAAACTTATAGTAAAGTCCAGAAAAGTGAATTTTAACTAAAAACTAATAAAAATATACTAAAAACTAACTAAAACATACTAAAAATAATGCCAAAAAGCGTATAAATTATCCGCTCATTAGTACATCATTAGTGGTCTGTGGCCTAGGTCTTGGTTCGCTCTGGGATGGATGAAAGGGTCGGAGAGGAGCTACTGCGGATGGTGAAGACGCAGGAGGTGCAATTGGAGGCTACTGACGTGGTGGCTCCACTCTTGTAACTTTCGTGTAGCGAGCTTTTCTTAGCATCTTAAAATCCTGGTATAAACACATGTAGCATGCCAAAAAACATTAATTAATCGTAGACTAATATAATAATTAACAAGTGATATAATTAACGCAATTGAATAAAACAATAAAGGTTGGTTTACATTATTTGTTAAAGTCATATCATTTACTAGTATATAATTTTTGTAATCTTGATTTCTCTCTTAGACAGGTGTGGTTACTACAGAAAGTAGACAGTTAGCAGTAACATACACTCACAAAGATGGGGCTTGGTGGCATATTTTTCACTGGTGATGGATCAGGTCAAGTGAGAGTATGGAATTGAATAATAGACCCAACCATTTTCAGTCCAATAATTATAATCCCTTTTAAGTTTTAATATTATATGTCCAGTTTTGTTACATTTTGTTAAATCATACCCTAAAATAAGTTAAAAAGAAAATTACAAAATAAAAAACCTAATACATACTAAAATTATTTATGTTAATTTTAAGTTATTTTTTAATATATTTTAAATATATCTGAAAATAATGTGGGATGAAACCTGGTTTAACATGTATATTTGATTTATTTAATTGAATCTTAGGAGTGATTGGTTTGCCTAAAATCTAATTTATATTTTAATGTCATTAGCTTTAGCCAAATGTTGTAACATATATCGAAGCTTACACAGGGTACATTTAATAATTTTAGTTGCTCATCTTTACAATTCAACCAGACATATGATTTAGGGTGTATTTGGATTACCGTTTACAAATGGAGGTTTGTATAAAATTGATTTTGTAAATAATTATTTTAGATAAAAATTTACAAAAAAGACATAAATTTAAATAATTATTTTATATTATCTTATAATTTTATATTAAATATTTAAATAAATTTTAACATTTTTTTAGTACACTCAGTATTCTTTAGTACTCTAATAGGATTAATAGAATCATAATATAAAGTAAAAAAATATTCCACACAAAAAAAGAAATAACAATAACTATAAAAGAACTCATATAGACAAAAAAATAAAAGTTTCATAAAAAATAATAATATGCATAGGAGAGTATTAGAAAAAAATATTATAAAAAAACTAAACATATAAATAATGAAGGACATAATTGATACATAGAACATAAATTTCAATTCAACATGAGAAGGTGGTGCACGAAATTGCAATCACACTTTTGCAATCCGCACAACTAAGCAGCAAGTGCACTGGGTCGTCCAAGTAATACCTTACGTGAGTAAGGGTCGATCCCACAGAGATTGTTGGCTTGAAGCAAGCTATGGTTACCTTGTAACTCTTAGTCAGGATATAATATCAATAATAATTCTTAGTTTGAATTGTAAAAAGAAAAAGGGCATAAATTAAATAATTGTTACGCAATAAGGGAGAATATGTTGGAGTTTTGGAGATGCTTTGTCTTCTGAATCTCTGCAACATAATGCTTCCTTGCATTCAAAAGTGCAAAGTTCCTTCCATGGCAAGCTGTATGTAGGGCGTCACCATTGTCAATGGCTACTTCCCATCCTCTCAGTGAAAATGGTCCAAATGCTCTGTCACAGCACGGCTAATCATCTGTTGGTTCTCGATCATGTCGGAATAAGATCCATTGATCCTTTTGCATTTGTCATCACGCCCAACAATCGGGAGTTTGAAGCTCGTCACAGTCATTCAATCCCAGAATCCTACTCGGAATACCACAGAAAAGGTTTAGACTTTCCGGATTCTCATGAATGCCGCCATCAATTCTAGCTTATACCATGAAGAATCTAATTAAGGAATCTAAGAGATACTCATTCAATCTGATGTAGAACGGAGGTGGTTGTCAGGCACACGTTCATGGATTGAGGAAGGTGATGAGTGTCACGGATCATCACCTTCTTCATAGTGAGGCGCGAATGAACATCTTAGATGGGAACAAGCATGTTTGAATGGAAAACAAAAATAATTGCATTAATTCATCGAGACGCTACAGAGCTCCTCACCCTCAACAATGGGGTTTAGAGACTCATGCTGCCAAAAGGTACAAATTTCAGATCTAAAAATGTCACGAGATACAAAATAAGTCTCTAAAATTTGTTTAAATACTAAACTAGTAACCTAGGTTTATAGAAAATGAGTAAACTAAGATGGATAGTGCACAAATCCACTTCTGGGGCCCACTTGGTGTGTGCTAGGGCTGAAACTTAAGCTTCTTACATGCCTGGGCTGTTTCTGGAGTTGAACGCCAGGTTGTAACCTGTTTCTGGCGTTGAACTCCAACTTGCAACCTGTTTCTGGCGCTGAACGCCAAACTGCAACATGGAACTAGCGTTGAACGCCAGTTTATGTCATCTATCTTCGTGCAAAGTATGGACTATTATATATTGCTGGAAAGCCCTGAATGTCTACTTTCCAACCCAATTGAAAGCGCGCCAATTGGACTCTTGTAGCTCCAAAAAATCTATTTCAAGTGCAGGGAGGTCAGAATCCAATAGCATCAGCAGTCCTTTTTCAGCCTAAATCAAACTTTTGCTCAGCTCCCTCAATTTTAGCCAGAAAATACCTGAAATTATAGAAAAAGACACAAACTCATAGTAAAGTCTAGAAATATGAATTTTTCCTAAAAACTAATAAAATTATACTAAAAACTAACTAAAACATACTAAAAACTACCTAAAAACAATGCCAAAAAGCGTATAAATTATCCGCTCATCACAATACCAAACTTAAATTATTGCTTGTCCCCAAGCAACTGAGAATCAAATGGGATAAAAAGAATAGAATACACTATAAATTCCAAAATATCAATGAATATTAGTTCTAATTAGATGAGTGGGACTTGTAGCTTTTTGCTTCTGAATAGTTTTGACATCTCACTTTATCCCTTGAAGTTTAGAATGATTGGCATCCATAGGAACTCAGAGTTCAGATAGTGTTATTGATTCTCCTAGTTAAGTATGTTAATTCTTGAACACAGCTACTTTTATGAGTCTTGGCCGTGGCCCTAAGCACTTTGTTTTCCAGTATTACCACCGGATACATAAATGCCACAGACACATGACTGGGTGAACCTTTTCAGATTGTGACTCAGCTTTGCTAAAGTCTCCAGTTAGAGGTGTTAAGAGTTCTTAAGCACACTCTTTTTGCTTTGGATCACGACTTTAACCACTCAGTCTCAAACTTTTCACTTGGACCTGCATGCCACAAGCACATGGTTAGGGACAGCTTGATTTAGCCGCTTAGTCCTGGATTTTATTTCCTTGGGCCCTCCTATCCATTGATGCTCAAAGCCTTGGATCATTTTTACCTTTGCCTTTTGGTTTTAAGGGCTATTGGCTTTTTCTGCTTGCTTTTTCTTTTTCTTTCTCTATTTTTTTTTTGCCATTTTTTTCGCAAGCTTTGTTCTTCACTGCTTTTTCTTGCTTCAAGAATCAATTTTTTTTCAGATCATTAATAACATTTCTCTTTTTCATCATTCTTTCAAGAGCCAACAATTTTAACATTCATAAACAACAAGATCAAAATTATGCATTGTTCAAGCATTCATTCAGAAAATAAAAAGTATTGTCACCACATCAATATAATTAAACTAATTTCAAGGATGAATTTGAAACTCATGTACTTCTTGTTCTTTTGTATTAAAACATTTTTCATTTAAGAAAGGTGAAGGATTCATGGAATTATTCATAGCCTTAAGACATAGTTACTAAACACTAATGATCATGTAATAAAGACACAAACATAGACAAACATGAAGCATAAAAATTGAAAAACAGAGATAAGAACAAGGAAGTTAAGGAATGAGTCCACTTTAGTGAGGGTGGCACCTTTTTGAAGGATTAATGGTGCTTTTTGAGCTCCTTTATGTCTCTTCCTTACCTCTGTTGCTTGATCCCTAGTGATTTTGGTGCTTCTATCCTTAGTTGCTCCCAATAGTTATGTGGAGGAAAATATATCCCCTGAGGTATCTCAAGAATTTCTTGATGAGGGAATTCATCATGCTCTCTTGATGTGCAGTCAAATGCTCTACTACTGAGCTATGGACCCTTGAGATGAATTTCTCCATCTCCCATAACTCAGAGGTGGAAGCAATTACCTTCCCTTTCCTCTTTCTTGAGGTTTCTCTGGCCTTAAGTACCATAAATGGTTATGAAAAAAAAAGTGCTATGCTTTTACCACACCAAACTTAGAATATTGCTCGCCCTCGAGCAAAAGAAGAAAGAAAAGAAGAAGAAGAAGAAGAAGAAGATAAGGGGAAGAGGGAGAGATGTTTGTGTTTTGGCCATGTAGGGTGGGTTTGGGTGGGAAGGATGGATGGATGTGAGTGGTGAAGAGGTGATGGAGAAGAGAGATTGAGGTGATTGGTGAAGAAGAGAGAAGGTGAGTTAGGGTAGGTAGGGATAATGTGGGGTCTACATATCTTGAGATGATCCTGTGGGGTCTACAGATTCTGAGGTGTCAAGGATTTACATCCCTGCACCAATGAGGCGTGTAAAATGCCCACTGCAAGCAATCCTGGCATTTAACGCCAGATTGATGCTTGTTTCTGGCGTTAAACGCCAGCTTTATGCTTGTTCTGGGCGTTCAACGCCCATCTGCAGTATGTTTCCGGCGTTGAACGCCAGCTTTCCTCAGTGTGCAATCCTGGCGTTTAAACGTCAGAGTGCTGCATGTTTCTGGCTTTCAACGCCAGATCCATGCTCTGTTCTGGCGTTGAACGCCAGCCAGATGTTCCTTACTGGCGTTTAAACGCCAGTAAGCCCTTCCTCCAGGGTGTGCTGTTTCTTTTGCTGTTTTTTATTTTGTTTTTAATTTTTGTATTTATTTTGTGACTCCACATGATCATGAACCTAAGAAAACATAAAAGAATAATAAAAATAAAAATAAAATTAGTTAAATAAAAATTTGGGTTACCTCCCAATTAGCGCTTCTTTATTGTCTTTAGCTGGACTATTATTGAGCTTTTAATCCAGTCTCAGTCTTGAGCATTCTTGCTCAACATTTCCTTCAAGATAATGCTTGACTCTTTGCCCATTAACAATGAACTTTTTGTCAGAGTCAATATCATAAAGCTCTGCAAACCATGGTGCTTCCTGAATGGCAAAGAGTTGCTCATCCGAAAAGGTTTCAGAGATCTCAGTAAGAGGGAGGGACGTCCCTTCTACTGGTTTTATTCGGGACAGGTGATCTACTACTTGGTTTTCTGTCCCTTTTCTGTCTCTTATTTCTATATCAAACTCTTGCAGAAGCAACACCCATCTTATGAGCCTGGGTTTTCAATCCTGCTTTGTGAGTAGATATTTAAGAGCAGCATGGTCTGTGTACACAATCACTTTTAATCCTACTAAATAGGATCTAAACTTGTCAATGGTGTAAACCACTGCAAGCAATTCCTTTTCTGTGGCTGTGTAGTTCTTCTGCGCATCATTTAGAACACGGCTAGCATAATAAATGACGTGCAGAAGCTTATCATGCATCTGTCCCAACACTGCACCAATGGCATGATCACTGGCATCACACATTAATTCAAATGGTAATGTCCAGTCTGGTGCAAAGATGACTGGTGCTGTGACCAGCTTAGCTTTCAGAGTCTCAAACGCCTGCAGACACTCCTTATCAAAGATAAATGGCATGTTAGCAGCTAGCAGATTACTCAGAGGTTTTGCAGTTTTTGAAAAATCTTTTATAAACCTCCTATAGAATCTTGTATGCCCCAGAAAGCTTCTGATTGCTTTAATATTGGCAGGTGGTGGTAATTTTTCAATTACCTCTACCTTGGCTTGATCCACCTCTATTCCCTTGTTCGAAATTTTGTGCCCAAGGACAATTCCTTCAGTCACCATAAAATGACATTTCTTCCAGTTAAAAACCAGGTTAGTCTCTTGGCACCTCTTTAGAAGAAGTGCTAGATGGTCAAGACAGGAGCTGAATGAGTCTCCAAATACTGAAAAGTCATCCATGAAGACTTCCAGAAATTTTTCCACCATATCAGAGAAAATAGAGAGCATGCACCTTTGAAAGGTTGCAAGTGCATTGCACAAGCCAAATGGAATCCTTCTGTATGCAAATACTCCAGATGGACATGTGAATACTGTTTTCTCTTGATCTTGGGGATCTACTGCAATCTGGTTGTAACCTGAATAGCCATCCAAAAAGCAGTAGCAATCATGACCTGCTAGTCTTTCTAGCATTTGGTCTATGAATGGTAAAGGAAAATGATCATTTCTGGTGGCTGTATTGAGTCTTCTGTAGTCAATACACATACGCCAACCTGTAACTGTTCTTGTAGGAACCAGTTCATTCTTTTCATTATGAACCACTGTCATGCCTCCCTTTTTGGGGACAACTTGGACAAGGCTTACCCAAGGGCTATTAGAAATAGGATCAATAATCCCAGCCTCTAGTAATTTAGTGACCTCCTTTTGCACCACCTCCTTCATGGCTGGATTCAGCCGCCTCTGTGGTTGAACCACTGGCTTAGTGTCATCTTCCAATAGGATCTTGTGCATGTATTTGGCTGGGCTAATGCCCTTAAGATCACTGATGGACCACCCAAGAGCTGTCTTGTGTGTTCTCCCAGAAATGCATATTTCAGGGATGGTGGTAATGGTTTGACTCGGGTTTAGGAGGTTTCTCCTCATCTTGAAGGATTTTCAGAGGTTCTATTATTCTATATGGTTCCTCCAGATCAGGCTAAACATCTTTAAAGATATTCTCTAGCTCTGATTCGAGACTCTCAATCATATTGACCTCTTCCACGAGAGAGTCAATAATATCAATGCTCATGCAGTCGTCTGACAACATTCAACTTAAACTCATTGACAATCATGTCTTCAATCATGCCTGATGGGTATTTAATGGAGCCATCAGCAAGTTAGAGACATATCCGGGTTGGTTTGACTTCTTCAGTCAAACCAAGCTTTCTAATAGTAGATGCAGGTATTAGTTGATACTTGCCCCAAGATCGCATAGAGCTTTCTTGGTACAAGTACCCTCTAATGTGCATGGTATCATAAAGCTTCCGGGATCTTTAAGCTTCTCAGGTAAGCTTTTCAGAATGACTGCACTGCATTCTTCAGTGAGGTAAACTTTTTCAGTTTCCCTTCAATCCTTCTTATGACTAAAGATCTCCTTCATGAACTTAGCATAAAAAGGTATTTGCTCAAGTGCCTCTGCAAATGGAATCTTTATTTCAAGAGTCCTTAGATAGTCTGCAAAGCGGGCAAATTGCTTATCCTGTTCCGCTTGGCGGAGTTTCTGAGGATAAGGCATTTTTGGCTTTGTATTCCTCAACCTTAGTTGCTGTAGGTTTATTGCCTACAGATGTGGGTTGAGAGGCCTTTTTAGAGGGGTTTCTATCAGCACTTTTATGTGTCTGATCTCCCACTGGCGTTTGAATGCCAGGGGTGGAAGCTGGAGTGGTGTTAGACGCCAACTCCTTACCTATTTCTGGCGTTTGAACACCAGAACTGTGCTTCCTTTGGGCGTTCAACACCAATTCCTTGCTTGTTTCTGGCGTTGAACGCCAGGACTGAGCACAGTTTGGGCGTTCAACGCCAGCTTTTTACCCATTTTCTGGCATTTGAGCGCCAGAATTATTCCTCTCTAGGCTCTTACTGTCCTCAGATGGATTTTGGGTAGTTTGCTCATTTCTTGGCTTCCTGCTACCTTGAAGTGAGGTATTTAATATTTTCTCACTTCTTAATTGATCTGCTTAGCACTCTTCTGTTATTTGTTTTGATAAATGTTGTTCTATTTACTTTAACTGTACTTCCATATTCATATTAGCCGTTCTTGTTTCTTGTAGTATCTCCTTGAATTCGGCTAGCTATTTTGTTAGAAAATCCAGTTGCTGATTGAATTCAGTAACTTGTTCTGCAGGACTGAGTTTAGCAGTTACTGTTTTGGTCTCTTCTTTCAAGGAAGGTTCACTGCTCAGGTACAGATGCTGATTTCTGGCAACTGTATCAATGAGCTCTTGAGCTTCTTCTATTGTCTTTCTCATGTGTATAGATCCACCAGCTGAGTGGTCAAGAGAAATCTGAGCTCTCTCTGTAAGCCCATAATAGAAGATGTCTAACTGCACCCACTCTGAAAACATTTCAGAGGGGCATTTTCTTAGCATCTCTCTGTATCTCTCACAGGTATCATAAATGGATTCATTATCTCCTTATTTAAAGCCTTGGATGCTCAGCCTTAGCTGTGTCATCCGTTTTGGAGGAAAATAGTGATTCAGAAAATTTTCTGACAGTTGTTTCCATGTCTTTATGCTGTCCTTAGGTTGGTTATTTAACCACCTCTTAGCTTGGTCTTTTACAGCAAATGGAAACAGTAACAGTCTATAGACATCCTGATCTACTTCCTTATCATGTATTGTGTCAGCAATTTGTAAAAACTGTGCCAGAAACTCTGTAGGTTCTTCCTGTGGAAGACCGAAATACTGGCAACTTTGCTACACTATGATAATGAGCCGAGGGTTCAACTCAAAGCTATTGACTCCGATGGAGGGTATACAGATACTACTCCCGTATGAAGCAGTAGTGGGGTTAGCATATGACCCCAGAGTCTTTCTGGACTGTTCATTTCCACTTAAGTCCATAATGGAGAAAGGGAGATGATGTGAATTTATTTATTTATTTTATTATATATAAAAATTTCAAAATAATAATAAAATAAAATAGAATAAAGACGACAATATGAAGATTTTCGAAAAAGTGAGGATAGAGAAAGTGGTTAGGATATTTTCAAAAAGGATAAAAAAATTTTATCTTAAAAAAATTTTGAAATTGAAATCTAAATTTTTAAAAAAAATTCGAAAATATGGCTTAAAATTAGTTAGAAAAGATATTTTTTTTGAATTTTGAATTTTATGATAAAAGAGAAAAACACATAAAAGACACAAGACTTAAAAATTTTAGATCTAATGCTCCTTGTTTTCGAAAATTTTGGAGGGAAAACACCAAGGAACACCAAACTTAAAAATTTTAAGATCAAAACACAAGAAAGACTCAAGAACACCTTGAAGATTCACAACACCAAGAACAATAGAAAGAACACCAAACTTAAAATTTTTAGAAAACCACAATAAAATTTTTGAAAATTAAAGAAAGATTAACAAGAAAACACCAAACTTAAAGTTTGGCACAAGATTTAATCAAAGAAAAATTATTTTTAAAAAAGTTTTAAAAGGAAGATACCCAATTGCCAAGAACATAAGCCAACGCTCTAGCCAACTGAGCTATAAATGTAACGTGTTTTAATGTTGTATAAAATATATTTTTAAAAACTAATATTTTGAAAAAGTACAAGGAAAACACGAAAAATACACAAAATAGGAAAAACCAAAGATCAAACAAGAAAATTTGACAAGAACAATTTGAAGATCAAGGAAGAATAAAGAACAAAAATTCAAAAATTTAAAGGAAAATAGAAAATATGCAATTGACACCAAACTTAAAATATAAAACTAAACTCACATAAAAATTAAAAATTAATAAGGAAAAATAATATTTTTGAAAAACTTTTGAAAAGAAAATAAAGGACTCAGATTTAATGACTCTATAGCATCAAAAATAAATTATTCCTAATCTAAGCAACAAAATAAACCTTTAGTTGTCCAAACTCGAACAATCCCCGACAACGGCGCCAAAAACTTGGTGCACGAAATTGCAATCACACTTTTGCAATCCGCACAACTAACCAGCACTGGGTCGTCCAAGTAATACCTTACGTGAGTAAGGGCCGATCCCACGGAGATTGTTGGCTTGAAGCAAGCTATGGTTACCTTGTAACTCTTAGTCAGGATATAATATCAATAATAATTCTTAGTTTGAATTGTAAAAAGAAAAAGGGCATAAATTAAATAATTGTTACGCAATAAGGGAGAATCCAACAGCATCAGCAGTCCTTTTTCAGCCTAAATCAAATTTTTGCTCAGCTCCCTCAATTTCAGCCAGGAAATACCTGAAATTACAGAAAAACACACAAACTCATAGTAAAGTCCAGAAATATGAATTTTGCCTAAAAACTAATAAAATTATACTAAAAACTAACTACAACATACTAAAAAATACCTAAAAACAATGCCAAAAAGCGTATAAATTATCCGCTCATCAGAAGGTGAACAGAAAAGCTAAAATTTGTAGCTTTTGATAAACTAAATTGAAGATAGAAATCACTTCTACATTTAGAGGATTAAAATGTTGCCAAATATGAAGATGAAGTGTTCAAAAAACTCAAACGCACTTTTCTCTTCTCCAACGCAAATCCAAACACACACTTAATAAAATTTGTCCCAACTATATGAATTGAAAACCACAAAAATACATTTGGCTTTGGAGGAACCATTTACTCACAGCATCAAAAGTTGAAAATTTAGCATTAATCTTCCAGAATGCTAAATTTAAATGTCACTCATTAATAACCTAAGGTGATTAATTAGTTCTTCCAACTCGTATTTGTGAAGTTGGTAAATATTATTCCCCTTTAAATTGACTGAGTTTAACTAATAAACAACAGTAGTAATTGATGCATCATGCCAGCTATGTATAGAAAATAACATTAGATATATGTACGTATATTAATTACATAAATGGATCCTTTTTAAATCAGAAAATAATTCAAAAACGCAAGAAACTGAAGCAATAGGAGGAAGATAAAGATTAGCATGAAGATGGGAACTTGTTACCTCAACGAGCAAGACGAAGGTATAGAAGAGAACTTGACTAACGACGGTGAGGGAGCCAATGCTGCACAATTCCAACTACAATGCTCAATAGCGATAAGGAGTAGACGAATTTTTCCGGTAAGACAATGTGTGTAGTGAAAATAAGGATTCAGCTGAAAAAGAGTGGGGGTATACGTAGGAGTGAGCACGGGTAGCGGGTACCCAATTACCCACCCGAACCCGAACCAAACCAATCAAATTGGTTCTGGAACCGACGGGTAATCGGGTCCAACCCGAACCAAACCAATGACATTTGCTGATGATTGGTTCGGGTATCGGTTTTGGGGGCGCGGAACCCGAACCAACCCGTATACCCGATCATAATTAATTATATATATATATGACTTTTTATGTGTTTTCTATCTCATAACCCTAATCCTATCTCACTAAGGTTTAGATTTTAATGTGTTTTGGTTTTAGCTTCTTTTAAAGATTATTCATTAGACTTTTGTATTTAACTTCTAATATTTTTATTGCACTTTTATATTTTCATTAGACAAGATTATTTACTATTAATATGTTTGGATTTTGATGAGTTTAGTTTTTAATGTATTTGGTATTTAATATGTTTGCATTATTTCTGTTGATGTTACATGTTTATTGTATTTCTTGAATTTTTAAGATAAAAATTTGCCAATTTGATTTTTTTTTTATGAATTTCAAAGTCATCGGATACCCGCTATCCGAACCGAACCAATCCGCTCTTAATCGGTTTGGTTTGGTTCGGGTACAAACACAAAAAAACGCAAATCCGAACCAAACCAAACCAATTATTTTTTAATCGGTTCGGTTCTAATTTTACCTTGAACCCGAACCAAACCGACCCGTGCTCACCCCTAGGTATACGTGCGAATTGAGAGAAGTTAGGAAGTATAATTACTTAATTAGTTAATTAGTGGTGTGGGTCTTGACTAATTTAAAAAATATCATAACCTGAAGTGAATTACACTGATAATAATACTAATAATTCAGCGTTTTTATAATTATAAACAAAAAAAAGTTATTAAAGACTCAAATTTGTGTACTAATCTGATCCTAATTAAATTTAAAATTAGAATATTAAATATATTCTACCAAAAAATTAAAAATTACGCGCGCCCAAGCAAATGAGTTAAGGTGTGCTTGTTTTAATATTTGAGAGTTAAATAGTACGTGTAAATTTGTTGAAGTTTTAATTTTTGATTTGATTATTTTTTTTAAAATAATATAAAAACAATTTTATATTTAAACTCATGTTTATAAGAAATAATAAATTTCCAACTTTGGTATTTTATTAACTACTTTCTGTATTATGTATTTCTTGTTAACCTATCAGTTTGTTTAATAGCCAACGGCTACTCGAGATCTGAAAGCCAATTTAAAATAGTTATATTATTTATGTTATGGGAATAGTGCTCAAAAAAGATTTTGGTTCCTTATTGTGTATTATATTTATTATTTTTTTTATAATATAATTTTTTATCTCATTAAGTAGAGTAAAATAAAAAAATTAACCATAAATAATAATAGTAGTAAAAAATTATAGCATATTAAAAAAGAGTATTAAAAGTACTAAAAAAATATAAATAGTGCTACACATCTAAAATATTTTTTGTTTATTAAGTCTAACTAAATTTGTTTAATATCAAC
Source organism: Arachis duranensis (assembly GCF_000817695.3). Taxonomy (NCBI): domain Eukaryota; kingdom Viridiplantae; phylum Streptophyta; class Magnoliopsida; order Fabales; family Fabaceae; genus Arachis; species Arachis duranensis. Next base: position 76,544,610 of record NC_029777.3, read on the forward strand.
AAATTGGTGATTTAGATGACATCTCATGTGTTGGTGGCTGTAAGTATATATATCACTGTGGCTCAAGAAATCATTATTAATTCACACGAGCAAAATAAACAAGTCAAAACAAATTCTTCTCTATCCAAACTCAATTGATTCAGGTGGTCTTAGCTAAAGGGCATCGATCAATGATGCTACAAGATTTTTGGAAGTGAATGGAGGTTGTTGTGTATCTCCTCAAAGGAAAACACTTTCATGTACATTGATTGAGAAAATGAAGCTCAACACCTTGTTCGATAATAAATAACCAATTAGTCTCTATTAACAAGATCTAATTTCATCCCAAACTATTAGTCTCTAAACGCCATCTCAGAAATCAAACTAGACATGAATCAAAATCTCTCATTCTCTTCAGGTGTTTTATTGAGGTCATAATTTATCATGGAAGTCTTGGGTCTGGTCGAAACAACCTCATCAGAACTGTTATTGGGCACGACTTCTTCTTCCACTGAGTCTTGAACTACCTCCCTTATCTCTTCTGTTTCCTCTTGGATTTTCTCTTGAGATAGTCCTGAAAGTTATAAAGTAGCAAAATAAATTGAAATCTATTACACATTTTATAAAGAACATGGTCAGGCTTCTACATTCTAAAAGGCTTATTGGACTTACGTTCCCATAGCTTAGTAAGTCCTCTTCCTATGAAAATAAATTTCTCCCGGGATGCAATATCCAATTCAACCATAAGATTATCCTCCCATCCGACCTAAAACAGAAAAGAATGATCATCAGAACAATTGGACAATCCCAGAGCTAGACAAACAGTATATAGAAAAATTTGAAAATGTTCAGATACAAAAAGTGTGGCCTGAATTGATAAGTGCAATTTTGGATATTGGTTTCAGGGACAGGAGAATATTGCAACTGTTTGTAAATATGTCATTCTAGGAAACCATAGGGATGCATGGACATTTGGAGCTGTTGATTCGAATAGTGGCACTGCAGCATTACTGGAGGTAAATATGGCTTTGTTTTTGCACTCATGCTTTTGTGATTTCGGCGACCATTGAGGAACTATTGGAACATGTCTTTTGAAATTTCAGATTACTAAGAGATTTGGAAAGCTTCAAAAACAAGGGTAGAAGCCTAGAAGAACAATGATATTATGCAATTGGGATGCTGAGGAATATGGCCTTGTAATTTTCTCTCTTATGTTTTACGCTTTCTTTTTATTATCATTATACATGATTTTAGAATTTGATGTGATCATAATTCTCTTCAGATAGGAGTAATAGAATGGGTAGAAGAAAACAAAAAACTTCTTGCTTCAACTGCTGTGGCTAAGTAAGTTTTCTGATTGTGCTATTGGTGGAGCAGGGTTCAATGCCATGGCTACTCCACAGCTTGACGAATTGCTCAAAAAAGCAACTCAGCAGGTATGACCCAAAATTTCACCATAAATTATTTAAGGATCAGGGTAATCAAACTCAACACTTCAACTAGACTCGTGACGATTAGGTTAACTTGAATCATAAATCTGAACTCATAAACTTGTTAGTTTGGGAATCGTGGAAATGTACCATGATTTTAGTTTGGGAATTCACCAATCTCACATACCTCAGGACCTTTGGCTACCAATATTTTGTATCCACCTTAGTATATAACAGAAACAAAATTTAATCCAAGAGCTAGAAAGACAGTATATAGGATGCAAAATCGGAATCAAAAGCTTTGTGGTATATGACTTGAATAGTAGAAGTATAGCAGTGTCTAAGAGTGTTATATTTTCATAAGGAAATATTTTGTTTTAAACCTAAATTCATTTACATTGTACGCCTTAAAGCGCCTTGCCTAAATATTGAGGCCACATGCGAGCCACTGCAGTTCTCTCGAGTGTACAATACTTTCCAGTGGTATCTGACAAGGAATAATTTTACATTTTCAAAATTGAGAAACAGATAGCAGGATACTATCTAAACATGAAATGGAAGAGACATACAAAAGATTCACCTCATGCTTGAACCACTCGGCAAATTCTCTGTGGACAACTTTGTCAATGTGAGCTTCGTGTCTTTTTCCAATACTTTGCAGCTTTCTTTTTGTGCTGGCCCTAAAATCTCTGGGCATATCAAGGGGATACAAAATCAAAGGTTTTCACAAATATTGCCTTTAGGTACGTACTGAATCATCCTGAAATAAATGCACTTAGTCTAAGAAATTCTCTACAGTTGTATAATTGACCAATACGTGACGATGTGCTTGAAGCCTCTCGATTGGTGAAAGATTAAAAAATGTCGCAGCCTTTACCGCCTTGCCAATTAGTGGGAACATGCTTGTCACGTTATTAGTCACATCTTCACTCAGTCGATCATCAACACGCACTAGTCGATTGATCCTGCTCTCGACATTATCCAAGTATCTTAAACAAAAAGTGAGAATCTCATTGAATAAGTAGCCTTTGGCAACTTATCCTTCCGGTGCTGCCCTATTATGCACGTGCTGCTTGAGACGACATAGGTACCTTTACGAGCAAGATATGTGTGTTAGGTTGTTAGCTATCGGAATAATAGCAATGTAAAAATCCCATAGTTACCTTTCAATTCGATACATCCACCTATAATACACCAAGCCCCCTAAGCATACCTCTTCGACCAGATGCACGATTAGGTGTACCATGACTGTGGAGAAAGATGGTGGGAAAATTATCTCCATGTGACAAAGAGTCAGGACCACATGTTCCTAGAGGCGAGAAAGTTGTTGAAGGTTTATAGATTTACTACATAGTCGTCAAAAGAAAGTTGAGAAATCAGCCAGGACGACTGACACTGGGGCAGTCAATACATTCCTTGATGCAATTGGGAGAAGATGTTCCATTAGAGTGTGATTGCCTTTTGACTTTTCAAGCCAGATAGCTTTTGCTGATGTAAGTCAACACAGCGAGAAATATTGCTCGAGTGACCATCTGGAAAGATCACATTCTTTAAAGTCCTAAGAAAGACATCCTTCTGTGAATTCGACATAGAGAAGATTGCAGTGGGATACTTTTCATCTTCCCGTAGCCAGAGATCACACCTGATTCCCATCAGCTGGAGGTCATTTCGAGCTTTGAGGTGGTCCTTGGATTTATCACTATCGTTCAGTATTGTGTAGATTATGTTGTAACACACATTCTTCTCTATGTGCATCACATCCAGGTTGTGACGCAATAAATTATACTCCCAATATGGGAGTTCAAAGAATATACTCCTCTTTTTTCAAGAAGACTCATGTTGCAATCCAACCTTTTGTCTGCGTGCTCTTTTACCAGCAACCGTTTGCACCTTGCCAAGTGGTGCGGGTCGGATGGTCAGTTAGGAATTCTCTTTCTCTGAAAAGGGAGGAAAGATGGAATTTTAACGTTGCAGGTATAGTCCCAACCGACGAAGCGACTCACAACCAAAGTTGATATTAGATATGTCACAATTTAAAACCAACTAAATCCGGGAGTAGAATCCCGGGTCATCTCCCAAGAAATTAGTGATCAATAATACACAGTTTCGGTTGTGACAATCAAGGGATTTTCAATAAAGTGATGAAAAATTAAAAGAATAAAAGAACATTCAAAATTGTAATTAATGAACTAATAAAGGAATTAAAGAACTAACTATGTAATATGGACAAGTAAGATGAAAAAGTGATTGATGTGTGTGATGATCAGAAATCACTACCCACATATATAATGAATCCGTTCTTTGGCATATGCACCAAATTGTTGTCAAGTAATAATCCATGAGGAGTGGGATCGTATCCATAAAGATTGGTTGATTGAGCAGTTTTAGCTAATGCGTTAATTAGTTAAGCTAATCAAATAGAGAGTATTGAGTGCTGTAAATTAAATGGCATAATTATAAAGGGCATGAAAGTAAAGGAAAGCAATAGGGTGGAGAAATGTAAATGAAAATAATGTAAAGAACAGAAACATAAATGGCTGAATTGTAAAGAGAATGGGGGTTTAGCAGAATGTAAAAGAAAGCTATAAAGAATGTGGAAGATAAGAATAGGGTTATTCATTGGGATTAGGAGATGTTGATCCCTTTGGATTAAATTCAGTTCATCTCATCTTCAATCATGCAACTCATTGACCTCTTGGCAATCATGATTGATTGAGTCCCAATCCCTTGGTAACTCAATCTCTCAAATCTTGATCACTAGCCAATTCCTTGGTCTAATTGCTCATGAAGAGAGATATGCTTGGTCCTTGATTATACCACACATCCTCATAGATCCAAATAATGGGTGGATTATATGTCACCATATCCAATCCCAAAACCCAAATTCTACTCAAGTGTGAGAAGGGATTTCAAGCATGGTTCATGTTTCCTTTTCCAAGATTCCCATGAAACCCATTTTGCATTCAACCTCTTTCTTAAGATGATTGAACACTAGCATGAAAAATGAAATTCCTTCTAGCAAATCAAAGAGAAGAAGAAATTCACTATCATTAATCCATCAAGTACAACAGAGCTCCCTCTCCTAATGAGAGGGAGTTTAGCTACTTATAACTTAAAGAAGAGTATAAGAGATGGAAGAAATGAAGTGTAAAGTAAAACTAGATCTAAACTTAGCAATACCAATCCAATCCAACCCCCTTTTCAGTACTTCCAGGGGGTATTTATACTACTCCTATCACTAGAATTAAGAAAATACAAAAAGAAAAAGAAAAAATCAATAAACGTGACCTTCCAGGCTTGGCGTGTGACTGGCGTTTAAGTGGCGTGCCACGCCTAGCCTCTAATTTGGCTTGGTGCGCCACGCCCAGCTCTTCAAGTGGCACGCCCCATGTGTTGGCATCTCTGGCATGCCACGCCTTCGAGCCCAAGTGGCACGCCCAGGGTCTTCTTTAGTGTTGGCTAGCCTGGCGTGCCATGCTCTCGAGCCCAAGTGGCACACCCAGGGTCTTCTTGGAGCATTGGTTAGCCTGGTGTGCCACGCCTTGGACCTCAAGTGGCATGCCCAGACTCTTCCTTGGAGCTTTGAACTAGCGTGGCACGCCCAGGGTCTGGCGTGCCACGCCCATTGTGGGTGTTGCATCTTCTTCTCTGGAAAACATAACTAGCGTGCCACGCCCAGGGTGTGGCGTGCCACGCCCATAATGCATGCCTCTTCAACTCTCTGGAAAACATAACTGGCGTGCCACGCCTAGTTTGTGGTGTGCCACGCCCATCATTCTTCCTGGCTTCAGTAGCTGGCGTGCCACGCCCAGCATTCAAGTGGCACGCCCAGGTAACTAATGAGAGTTGGTATGCCACGCCTTCGACCTCAAGTGGCACGCCCAGCATTTTTCCTTGCTCCAGTAGCTGGCGTGGCACGCCCAGCATTCAAGTGGCACACCCAGGTAAATAATGAGGGTTGGCGTGCCACGCCTTCGACCTCAAGTGGCATGCCCAGCTTTGGTGCTTAGTCTTCTCTAGTGTTGGCGTGCCACACCTGGGTCTTCAAGTGGCACGCCCAAGTGTGATGGACTAGAGTTGGCGTGCCACGCCTTTAATACCAAGTGGCACACCCAAGTGATGGTCCCTTTCTGGATTGATGAACTGGCGTACCACGCCCAACTCTTCAAGTGGCACGCCTATGGTGTGTGATGGACTTGGTGTGCCACGCCCCTTTTGTGGCCTTCAACATTTCTCTCTGGAATTCATTATTGGCGTGCTACGCCCTGGTGCTAGTGTGCCACGCCTACTCATTTTCATGGTGTTTGTTCTAAATGGCACGCCCACTTCACTCGCCCAGCTTTACTTGTTATTTTCTTCCCTTTTTATTTCTCTTTTCACCTGAAATTTAACACTAACCCATTTCAAAGCAATGTACCATAATATTTATCATTTGATTCCTGAAATTGCATTGAAACAATGAATATGCGTTCTTTTTTTGGTCCTTTTAAATAGGTAAAAAGGGAATGCAAGTCATCATAACACCAAACTTAAGCTTTGCTTGTCCCAAGCAAATTAATGTGAAATGTTCTTAGATGGATTGAGACTTGACCTTGAACAGGTGCATACATTACCAAGGATAGGGGTAAGTGTTTAACACATTCATGAAAATTATTGTTTCAATGTCACAATGAACTCCTAGATTCTTGAGGGTTCTTCCAAGTATATGCCTCAGGGGCCCTTTTTATTGATTGTCACCTTGAAGTAGCAAGAGTTGTTTCCTCTTTTTTTCACTTTTCTTTTCAATTGACCACGACTCTAAGTGTTTTGTCTCAAGACGACCTTTTAGATTAGGATTTCAATTAGCACTCCCAAACCAGTTGGTTTTAGGGTGTTAGGTGTTGAAACACCTCTAAGAATCTACTTGCCCAGGTCACTCTTCTTGACACATTTTCACCACAAGTATCTACTAAGATTTTCAATTCTCTTGAGCTAATTGGTGCTTCCTTTTATCCTAGTAGGTGATGCTCAGAGCCCTGGGTCTTTTGTTGCTTACTACTTCTTGGTTCTATATATATTTAAGGGATATCCTTAGCCTTTACTTGTCACTCCCTCTAAATCTAATTGCTCATCATAACTCATTTTCTTTCAAGTTCATTCAAGGTCCTACACTTAGTTCCTTTATCTCTTGGTTTTGAGTAGTCCCACTTGGTCTTAGTCTCTTTTACTCTTATTTTTGCAACAACTCACCATAGACTCTGATGGAAACAAACTATTCTTTTATTTGATCATTATGAGACTCAAACAACATTACATTTTCTTTCTTTAAACATAAAGGACTCATAAAGGACTTTAGAACATAAAGAAATTAAACATTAAACATAAACTATCCTAACTTTGCAACTATTATCAAACAGAAATTAAACATAAGAAAATCAAACAGAAATTTAGAATTTTAAAAGTGTCAACCATGGAACTCAACAACCTTGAGCAGCTTCAATTCATGGGCCCTTTTCCTTTATCCTTCTTCTTGGAGGAGGAAGAGTCATCATCATCCTTCTTGGAGGATCCTTCTAGTGCCTTTGTGTCCTTAGGCTTCCAAAATGTCAGCCTTCTCATATAGGACCTTTCATCTTCCTTGTGCTTGGCCAGAATCTCTTCTTGTCTTACGCTTAACTCCTCCATTTCTTGCATGAATGTTGGGTATCTGGGGTTTAAGGCTACCACAACATTACACAAGTGATTCAGCTTCGCTTGTGTGTTGATATCGTATTGCCTCCTTGAAATGGTTCTAGCATCATAAAGATGCCTAAACTCAGCAAGGTTCCTCTGATGCCATTTGTTTTGCTCTACTATTTTGTTGAGGCTGCCTTGCACTTCTTCCTAGTTAAACTGGTCTTGTTGCTCCTTTATATACTCCATACTTCCTTGGAGTTGTTGTATGTTCTCATTCACTTGGTCCCATTGTTGTTGTTGTTCCTTGAGTTGGTTGACATCTTCTCTTAGGTGGTGTATGTCTCCTCTCATTTGGTGTATATCTCCTTGCAATTGCTCCCAGTTGAAACCTTTAGGGAATTGTGGGTATGGTGGTGATGGAAGTGCTAAGTATTGTGGTTGGTCTTCAGCCTCTCCTTCTTGGTGTGGTGGCCCTTGTGGCTCATGGGCATGAGCTCTATGCTCCTTTGCCCTCTGAAGAGGGTTGACAACCACCACTTTGGGCATCTTCTTGGCTGTTATGGGCTTGTCTTGATCCACCAGGACATCATCAATAATTTTTTTCACCACTGCCTCATCACATAGCCTTTGAATGATACTAGGGAATGCCAACCTTGAGCTATCCTTGGTACTTTTTAGCACCCTATTGATGTTGTTGGTAATCAATTCCCCAACATTAAAGTTCTTTCCCTTCATTATGCTGTATATGAGCACAGCCCTTTTTAAAGTCACCTCTGAAGTGTTGGAGGTGGGGTCGAGAGACCTTCTCACAAAATCTAGCCACCCTCTAGCTTGGGGGCTCAAATCTCTTCTCCTCAGTTGGTTGGGTCTTCCATCCTTGTCATTGATCCACTGCACATTTAGCACGCATATTTCATTGAGGATCTTATTAAATCCCGGGTCTTGTTGCTTCACCCTTTCTTCATAGCTCCGAGTAGAGTTTGTTTGCTTCACCATCAGCATCTTATCTATGTTGGAGGGACTATAGTCAATAGCTTTCCCCCTCACATAGCTAAGATAACCATAAGGTTGCCCAGGTTGAGGTACCACATTGGCATAGAATTCTCTAACCAAGCTCTCCACCACCTTCCTTGGTGGGTTGCACAATAGTGCCCATCCTCTGTTGTTGATCTCCCTATTGATTTCTGGGTGTTCATTCCTTCCAAGTTGGAAGCCCACCTCCGGAATGATTTGCCTCTCACTCACCCAACCATAAAATTGGTTTTGGTTGAATGATGAGAGAAACTTGTATTCATTGAAGTTTGAGCTTGAGGATCCAGAAGTTGGTTACTTGGTCTTTCTCTTCTTTAATGAGGGGGCTCTTGGTGGTGCCATGGGAGTGAGAAAAAGGGTCTGGAGATGTTGAAGAAAGATGCAAGAGAGTAGGCAAAACTTTGTTTTGCTTCAACACCAAACATAGGACTTGATTGTCCCAATCAAAAGAAGAAAAAAAGATAGTAAAGAGAAAGAAAAGAAAGAAGAGGGAAAGTGTGGAGGTTCTTTCACGTGTGGTGTTTGGGGTTTGAAGTGTGGAGAGTGATGGGAAAGTGAGTGGCTTTTATAGGAGTGAGAGGTGTAGTCTGGAAGGTGGGGGGAGGGGTGGGAAGTAAGAGCAATTCAATATTTTCCCACTTGGGGAGTCGCACCTAGCGTGGGAAGAGACGCCAACCTTTATCTCTTTTGGTTCTCTACATATGTTGAGTTCCAAAGTGTAAGTACACTTTGACTTCTTGCCTCAGTGAACCATCAATCATGTGGGCCCCATTCTTTCTCCTGAAATTAAAAACCAGAAACCCCATTATTGAAAAAAAAAACTTCTTCACATTCCCTTTATTAACATACAATTAAAGTGCAATTGATGAGTATCCTTTGGGACACCAAACATAATTTCCTTGCATCTAATAAATTGGGTTCATTATTAGATTTTAATGTGTTCATAAAGGTGAAATAAATTCAATTCTTTAACATTCCTTCCTTTCTAATTCCTTCCGAACACATTAATGTGGCTTTGTATGCTTCACCAATTTACTAAATGCTCTCAAACTTGAATCATGTTGGACTTGCTGTGTGAGCTTCATATGGTGGTGGCCACACCAAACTTAATCTCTGGGCTTACTTTTAAAATTAATTCATTCAAATGGTTGTAAGCCTAAACTAAGTGGGTTAGTGGCCACATGGTACACGAAATCGTGATACACAACTTCGTGCAGCTGACCAGCAAGTGCACTGGGTCGTCCAAGTAATACCTTACGTGAGTAAGGGTCGATCCCACAGAGATTTTCGGCTTGAAGCAAGCTATGGTCATCTTGTAAGTCTCAGTCAGGCAGATTCAAATGGTTATGGGATTTTGATAATTAAAAAGAGAAATAAAACATAAAATAGGATAGAAATACTTATGCAATTCATTAGTGGGAATTTCAGATAAGCGTATGAAGATGCTTTGTTCCCTCTGAGCCTCTGCTTTCCTGCTGCTTTCAACCAGTCATTCATACTCCTTTTCATGGCAAGCTGTATGTACGTGGATCACCATTGTCAATGGCTACCATCCATCCTCTCAGTGAAAATGGTCATCTACAGTTTCCTGCAAGGCTAATCAGCTGTCGGTTCTCGATCGTGTCGGAATAAGATCCATTGATCCATTTGCGTACTGTCACTGTGCCCCACAGTCGCGAGTTTGAAGCTCGTCACAGTCATCCCATCCCAGATCCTACTCAGAATACCACAGACAAGGTATAGACTTTTCGGATCTCAAGAATGCTACCAATTGATTCTAGCTTATACCGCGAAGACTATGATTACACGGAATGGAAGCTCTGTTGTTAGGAGAGGCAACCATGCGTCGTGAACCAGGAGGCCAAGACATACACACTTAAGCTCTCACAGATAGAACAGAGGTGGTTGTCAGGCACGCGTTCATAAGGAAGGATGATGATGAGTGTCACGGATCATCACATCCATCAGGTTGAAGTACGAGTGAATATCTTAGACAAAGAATAAGCTTGAATTGAAAAGAAAGCAGTAGTAATTGCATTAAATCATGAGGAACAGCAGAGCTCCACACCTTAATCTATGATGTGTAAAAACTCCACCGTTGAAAATACATAAGAACAAGATCTAGGCATGGCCGAATGGTCATGCCTCCCAAATAACATGAAACAATCGAAAAAGGGTTCAAAGACCTGATCCCAAGATCAAAGATGATCAAAAGATGAAAATACAATAGTAAAAGGTCCTATTTATAGTGAACTAGTAACCTAAGGTTTACAGAAATAAGTAAATGATGCAGAAATCCACTTCCGGGGCCCACTTGGTGTGTGCTTGGGCTGAACATTGAAGCTTTCACGTGCATATGCTTCTCTTGGAGTTAAACGCCAGCTCTGGTGCCAGTTTGGGCGTTTAACTCCATCTTTTATGCCAGTTTTGGCATTTAACGCCAAAAAAGGGGTCTCTGACCGGCGTTTTGACGCCAATTTGGGCCATCAAATCTCGGGAAAAGTATGAACTATTATACATTGCTGGAAAGCCAAAGATGTCTACTTTCCAACGTAATTGAGAGCGCGCCAATTGGGCTTCTGTAGATCCAAAAAATTTCGAGTGCATGAAGGTCAGAATCCAACAGCATCTGAAGCCCTTTTTCAGCCTCTGAATCAGATTTTTGCTCAGGTCCCTCAATTTTAGTAAGAAAATATCTGAAATCACAGAAAAACACAAACTCATAGTAAAGTCCAGAAATGTGATTTTTGCATAAAAACTAATAATTATATACTAAAAACTAACTAAATCATACTAAAAACTACCTAAAAACAATGCCAAAAAGCGTATAAATTATCCGCTTATCACCACACCAAACTTAGCTCTTTAGCTAGGTTCTCATCCCAATCAATCAATATCAATGAGTGCACCCAGCAACCTTGCACTTCCAATAAAAATAAACAACTAAAAGATTGACTAACTAACAAACACTTTGAACTGATATTTAAACTTTCTAAGCTAACAATCATAAACTACTTCTAAAAAGCAGGGAATTGAAAGGATTAACTGGAACTTAAACTACCTAAATCAACAATCCTAAGCTACTTCTAGAAATAAAAAAAATCAAAAGGATATGGGTGTTGGGGTGCCTCCCAACCAGCACTTTTCTAGCGTCACTAGCTTGACGTTCCTCCATCTTTAGTTGAGGTTGTAGCTCACTCTCTACTCATCCAAAGAGTCCCCCAAGTAGTGCTTAAACCTGTGGTCATTGACAGTGAAAGTCCTCTGTGTCTTGTCCTCCATAAGCTCTACATGACCATAGGGAGACACCTTGAGGATTGTGAAAGGTCCAGACCACCTTGATTTAAGCTTTCCTGGGAAGAACTTGAGCCTTGAATTGTATAGTAGCACTTTTTGACCTTCTACAAACTCTCTTCTTGCTAGCTTTTGATCATGCCATTTCTTTTTGTTTTCCTTGTAAATCTTAGCATTCTCATAAGCATGATTCCTGAATTCTTCCAGCTCATTGAGTTGTAGTAGTCTCCTTTCCCCAGCAGCTTGATTATCAAAGTTCAACATCTTGAGAGCCCAAAATGCTTTGTGTTCAAGCTCTACTAGTAAGTGACAAGCCTTCCTAAACACTAGTTGGTACGGAGACATACCAATGGGTGGTTTGAAGGCTGTCCTATAAGCCCATAGTGCATCATCCAGCCTTTTGGACCATTCCTTTCTTGAGTTACCAACAGTCCTTTCAAGGATTCTTTTGAGTTCTCTATTTGAAATATCAGCTTGCCCGTTGGTCTGTAGATGGTATGGGGTTGCTACTCTGTGCTTGACTCCATACTTTAGCAGGAGTGCTCTAAGTTGTTTATTGCAGAAATGTGTCCCTCCATCACTAATAAGGCTCTAGGAACTCTAAATCGGCTGAAGATATTTTTCCTCAAGAAGCTTATCACAACCTTGTTGTCATTTGTTGATGTGGCTATGGCTTCTACCATTTTGACACATAATCTACAGCCACCAATATATAGTTGTTCGAGTAGGAGGATGGGAATGGTCCCATAAAATCAATCCCCCATACATCAAACAACTCCAACTCCATGATGAACCTTTGTGGCATCTCATTTTTCTTGGGTAAATTGCCAATCCTTTGGCATTCATTGCACCTTGACACCAACTCTTTTGCATCTTTGAATATTGTTGGCCAAAAGAACCCACATTGCAGCACCTTGGCTGCCGTTTTTTCTCCACTAAAATGGCCTCCATATGTGGACCCACGGCATTGTCACAACACTTTCTGCCCTTTCTCTTGTGAAATACACCTCCTCAAGATTCCATCAACATCCTTTTAAACAAGTAGGGCTCATCCCAGATGTAGTGTTTAACATCATTGAGTAGCTTCCTGATAAACTACTATTTTATGGTTTATATTGTGTTTAATTGAGTGATTTTTATCAAATTCGTGCCCACTTATTCATATGATTTGCATGACTTTTCAATTCCTTCCTAGTTTAGTTCTATGGTTGAAAACTTGCTTCCTAGAGATCTTTTAATTATGTATTTTAATTCTCCTTTATACCATTCGATGTCGTGATCCGTGTGTTAAGTGTTTCAGGCTTCATAGGGTAGGAATGGCTTAGAGAATGGAGAGGAAGCTTGCAAAAATGGAAGGAACACAAGAAACCAAGGAGATGACCAGCGAACACCGATGTGGACGCATGGCTCACGCGACCGCGTGAAATAGAGAAAATCACAGCGACGCGTATGTGTGCCTGATGCGTACGCGTGGATTGGAGTTCACGTAACGATGCGAGCACGTGCCTGACGCGCACACATGGAGAGAAAAATCGTCAAACGATGCGTACGCGTGACCGACGCGTACGCGTGACATGCGCGATCTGCAGAAAATTCAAGAAATGATGGGGACAATTTTGGGCCGCGTTTTGACCCAGTTTTCGGCCCATAAAAACAGAATAAAGTTAGGAAACATGCAGAGACTCTATTCATACTTAGCATAAGCTGATAATTCATAATTTTAGGATTAGATGTAGTTTTAGAGAGAGAGAGGGGTTCTCTCCTCTCTCTTAGGATTTAGGATTAGGATTTCTCTTAGGTTTAGCTATTTCTTCTTCATTCCAGGTTTAATGTTTCTTTAATTTATTTTCTACTTTTATTTATTCTATTACTTTAATTGTTATTTATCTTTTCAATTTGGCTTACGAATCTGCTCATGTTAGATTTGAATATTTTATGCAATTTGAGGTATTTCATATTTATGATTTTAATTTAGCTTTTTACACTCTTAACTTTGGTTGAGTAATTAGTAACACTTGAGTTATCAAACTCAACTGTTGATTGAAATTGGAATTCTTTGCTGATTAATTTGAATTTTAATAACTCTAGTCTTTTCTTAGGAATTGACTAGGACTTGAGGGATCAAATTAATTAGCCCACTTGACTTTCCTTTATTTAGTAAGGGTTAACTAAGTGGGAGCAAAATCCAATTCTCATCATATCTGATAAGGATAACTAGGATAGGATTTCCAGTTCTCATACCTTGCCAAGAGATTTTCTTAATTATTAATTTTATTTTCTCGTCATTTAAATTACTTGTTCCTTATTTCAAAAACCCAAAAATATACTTTTTCCATAACCAATAATAAATCATACTTCCTTGCAATTCCTTGAGAAGACGACCCGAGGTTTAAATACTTCAGTTATAAATTTTATTGGGTTTGCTTAAGTGACAACCAAAACTTTTATACAAAAGGATCTCTGTTGGTTTAGAAACTATACTTACAACCCGATTATATTTGTGAATTTCTTTACCGATAGAAATACGATCGTCACTTCCTCCTCATGTACTTGTTGATATTGGTGGGCAGCTCCCCAATAGCCTTGAAGTTGGCTATATTAGCAAACCAAGGGCTTTCTTGAATCATCATCAACTGCTCATCAGGAAAGCTTTCATTCACTTCAAATTGCTGTGCTTCATCCTCTCCATGTGGGATTCTTGATAGGTGGTCAGCCACCTTATTCTCTGCTCCACTTCTATCTTTTATCTCTATATTGAACTCTTGAAGTAGCAAGACCCACCTTATCAACCTAGGCTTGGATTCTTGCTTGGTCAGCAAATATTTGAGGGCTGTATGATCAGTGAAAACAGTAACTTTAGAGCCAATAAGATATGATCTAAACTTGTCGAAAGCAAAAACTATGGCTAAAAGTTCCTTCTCCGTGGTTATGTAGTTCCTTTAATTCTCATTGAGAACTTTGATGGCATAGTAAATAACATGTACCAGCTTATCTTTCATTTGTCCTAGAACAGCACCAACAGCAAAGTCAGATGCATCATACATCAATTTAAATGGCAGATCCCAGCTAGGTGGTGCTATAATAGGTGCAGAAGAAAGTCTGTTTTTAAGCTCATCAAAGGCTATCATACACTCTTTATCAAAAACAAAAGGGGTATTAGAGACAAGTAGGTTGCTGAGAGGTTTAGCAATCTTTGAAAAATCTTTAATAAACCTCCTATAAAATCTAGCATGTCTTAAGAAGCTTTTAATTGCCTTGACATTGCAAGGTGGAGGTAACTTCTCAATCACTTCCACCTTAGCCTTGTCCACCTCTATGACCTTCTTGGAGATTTTGTGCCCAAGAACTACCCCTTTTGTGGCCATAAAATGGCACTCTTCTCAGTTTAGAACTAAGTTGGCTTCTCGGCACCTCTTTAGCACCAGGGCGAGGTGATGTAGGCAATTAGAATATGAATCTCCAAACACAGAGAAGTCGTCCATGAACTCCTAGTATATGCCTCAGGGGCCCTTTTTATTGATTGTCACCTTGAAGTAGCAAGAGTTGTTTCCTCTTTCTTTTCCACTTTTCTTTTCAATTAACCACAACTCTAAGTGTTTTGTCTCAAGACAACCTTTTAGATTAGGCTTTCAATTAGCACTCCCAAACCAGTTGGTTTTAGGGTGTTAGGTGTTGAAACACCCCTAAGAATCTACTTGCCTAGGTCTCTCTTCTTGACACATCTTTACCATAAACATCTACTAAGATTTTCAATTCTCTTGAGCTAATTGGTGCTTCCTTTTATCATAGTAGGTGATGTTCAGAGCCTTAGGTCTTTTGTTACTTACTACTTCTTGGTTCTACAGATAAGCTCTTCATGACTTCTGCGTCCATATCTTGAAAAGAAAAATTTGTAGGGGGGTGAGAATATCATCCTCAAAAGGGTTCTCAGTAGAGGGTTTTTTAGAATTACTATAATAGGATACGTGAAGGTAAAACCGTTACAATGATTAAAAACCGCCTTATGTATCTTTTCAAAAACAAAGGTGATAAGCGGATAATTTATACACTTCTTGGCATTGTTTTTAGGTAGTTTTTAGTATGATTTAGTTAATTTTTAGTATATTTTTAGTAGTTTTTATGCAAAATTCACATTTCTAAATAACTTTTATCCGTACATTTTTATTATTTTAGAGACTCACTGTGCTTTCCAAAAGGTGGCTGTCTTTTGGAACAGATTAGGTTATACTCCTATTCACATTGAAGAAGCTCAGGGGCATAGTGTAGGTATTTGGGTGTGGGTGCTCTCTGCATGGCCTGGAGTATCTTGTAATGTCGTGGCAGTGAGTTCGCAAGTGGTGTGTATTGAGTTTTCGAATGGCAGTTTCTCTTGGGTTTGTGCAGCGATTTATGCAAGTCCAGTTCCTAGTATAAGGGAAGAAGCTTTGAGGGTTTTGTCAAATTTTTTCAGAAATTATTCAGGTCCTTTATTAGCTATTGGAGATTTTAATGAGATCCTTCTTTCATCTAAGGTTAAAGGTGGAAACTTTGTCTCTCGAAGGGCAGAGCGGTTTGGAGCTTTCCAAGATGAGTGTGGTCTGATTGATTTGGGATCTCATGGATCTTTGTTCACTTGGTTCAGACATATCCAGGGTAATCGATTCATCTCGAAGAGGCTGGATAGGGGTGTGGCTACAGATGTTGGTGTTTTCATTTTCTGAAGAGATGATGCTTTGGCCTTTAACCGAGATGTCTTTGGGAATATTTTTAAAAGAAAGAGGGAATTGGAGAGGCGTTTGACCAATATCCAACAAAGAATGGAGAGAGTTGATACTCTCATATAGGAAGAAAGGGAGTTACAGTATGAATATAGTAATCTGCTTATGCAAGAAGAGTTGTTTTGGTATTAAAAATTCTGAGAGCACTGGGTCAGCTTTGGAGATAGGAATACTAAGTTCTTTCATATGCAAACCATTATGCGGAGGAAGCGTAACAAGGTCCAGGGGTTGTTTTTGGAGGATGGAAGATGGAGTTCTGATCCGCAAGAACTCGAAGATGGTGCAGTTAGATTTTATAGAGATCTTTTTTGCAATGTGGAACAGGTAGACCTTGATGTGATAGGGGATCAAGAATTACCTTCTTTATCTCGTGAGTCTATTGAAAGTCTCACAAGAGATGTTTCTAAGGAAGAGGTTAGAAAGGTGGTTATGGGCATGAACTCTTTTAAGGCCCAGGTGCCGATGGTTTTCAGGCTTTTCTCTTCAAGGAATATTGGGAAGTGGTTGGTACTGAGGTATGGGAGCTTGTTAAGAAGGCCTTCGCTAGATTTGATCTGGATAGTGCTCTGTTTGACACTTTGGTAGTGCTGATTCCTAAAGTTGATAACCCGTCTCGCATGAAAGAGTTTCGTCCTATCAACCTCTGTAATGTCATCTACAAGATTATAACTAAGGTGGTTGTGGAGAGGTTACGACCTTTTCTACAAGATATCATTGGCCCTCTGCAAGGAGGGTTTATTCCTGGAAGGGGTGCCCCAGACAATATCATTGTAGCCCAGTGACAATGGCCAAATTGCATAGGTTAGAAATTTTATCTCAAAATAGAATCGGCGTTGTAAGTATAGTCCTAATCCAACAAATTGACCATCAATCAAATGTTATCACAATTCAAACCAAATATAAATCGGGAGTGTTTAATTCCCGAGTCGTTCTCTCTAGGGATTGCAATGAAATGCTCAATTATTGGCTATGAGAGAGATGGGAGTTTGATGGCAATTGGTAAGAAATTAAAGTGAAAGAAAGTAAATAAGCATGCAAGGGCATTAAATGCAAAGAAATTAAAACAATGAAAATGGAAATTTAATTACAAAAAGAACTCTTGGCAAGGTTTGGGAATTAAGGATTCCTATCATAATCATAGACCACAAACATGATAATTGCTAAGGATTAATCCCAATTAGTCAATCCTAACATCGAGGGTAAGTCAAAAGGGCATAATTGATCTCAATCCACAAATCCTAATCAACTCACTAATTAACTTAGTGAAAGACTAGCATTAGTGGAAACCAAACCAACTAACAATCCTAATCACAATATTGAATGGACATCTATGACTCAAGGTCACCTAAGTATCCAATTCTTAACCAAGAGTGAGAAAAACTATGCAAAAACCCAACCAAGCATTTTATCAAATACTTGGTGGGCATGATAAGAAAGCATGGTAAATGACAAAAAATAATAAATACTACAACTACCAATTGTAAGGAAAATAAAGATAGCAATTCAATAAAGCAATAAATGGCATGAAACATAAAATTGCATTAAATGTAAATTAAAATAACAAAGAGTGCAAATACATGAAAGTAGCAAAAATGGAGAAAGTGACAATATAAAATAATGGAATTAAGACAAGAGAATAAAGAAATGTAGAAAAAACTAGATGAAAACAAGAATTAAAGAGAAAAATTACAAGGAAATTAAACTAAAAAACTATAGGTTCTAGAAAGAAGGGGGAGCTTCTCTTTCTAGAAAATGAACTACATAATAAAAAGCTAATCCTAATTGCTCCCCCCTTTATCCTTCTTCACTTTGGCCTTAAATAGCTTTAGAAAAATCCCAAAATTAGGCCCTGGAGGCCCAGAAATTGCCCCTAGCGATTTGCGATAAATGAGTCATGCATTGGGACCGTGCGGATGCACAGGCGTGTGCGTCCGTACACTTCGTGAAAATCCCTTCCTGTGCATACGCACAAGTATCTGTGCGCATGCACACTAGGCGATGCTTGGCTGGACGCGCGACACGCTCAAAATGACCTACACGCTCTGCTTGGGCTCCTGTGCGCACGCACAAGAGCCTGTGTGCACGCAGACGTCTCTGAGCTCATCTCCTTTGATTTCTTCATGTTTTCTCTTAATTCCATGATTTTCTTCCACTCTTATCAAGCCATTCTTGCCTTGTAAGCTTGAAATTACTCAACAAACATATCAAGGCATCAAATGGAATTAAAGTGAATAAAATCTAGCAATTATAAAGCTTAAAAAGCATGTTTTCACTTTCAAGCACAATTTAGGGAGAAATTATGAAGCTATGCTATTTCAGTGGATAAATGCAAGAAAATTTGATGAAATCCACCAAATTAGAGCAAATAAATATCATAAAATGTAGATTCATCACCCAAGAAGTTCTCCATTTTATGAAGAAAACCAAATCAAAAAAAGGGGTTCTTACTTTTAAAATTGACCTAGAAAAGGCTTATGACAGGGTGAGCTGGGAGTTTTTTGGAGCAATCTCTCCTAATGTTTGGCTTTCCAGGTACTATTGTTTCTCTTATTATGAAATGTGTAAAGTCTTCCTCCCTTTCTCTAATGTGGAATGGTAACCGGTTGGATGGTTTTCAGCCAAAGAGGGGTTTGAGGCAAGGAGACCCTATGTCTCCGTATTTATTTGTTATTTGTATGGAGAGGTTGAGTTGCCTCATTGCTAGGCAAGTGGAGATTGGTAGATGGAAACCAGTGACTATGTCTAGGGGAGGTCCTGTAATCTCCCATCTCCTTTTTGCAAATGACCTTATCCTTTTTTGCAAAGCACAGAAATCTCAAGTGCTTCATGTTTTGGATACTATGGCTACTTTTTGCAGAGCATCTGGTATGAAGGTGAATTTTGACAAATCTCGTGCTATCTGTTCTATGGATGTTTCTAGACAATGCAAGGATCTCTTCACTGGTATTTCTTCTATCCGCTTTGCTAATTCTCTGAAAAAATATCTTGGTGTCCCCCTCAAGCATGGCAGAGTTACTAAAGCTGATTTTAATGATGTGGTTGATAAGCTTACTAATAGGCTAGCATCTTAGAAAGGTCGATTCCTTAATAAAGCTGGTCGGATTTGCCTTGCTAAATCAATTTTATCTTCTATACCTATTTATAGGATGCAAGTAAGCCTTTTTCCATTAGGTGTGTGCTCTAATATTGATAAGTTTACTAGAAGTTTCATTTGGTGTAGTATTCATAATCACCATGGTCTTGATTTAGCATCTTAGAGAATTTTGACGACTCCAAAAAAGTTTGGGGGGCTTGCCTTGCGGGAGTTGCGGTTGGCAATTTTTCTTTATTAGGAAAGCTAGTTTGGCAAATTTTGATGAATCAAGAGAAGCTATGGGTCAAAATTATGCTTCAGAAATACCTCCAGAATAGAAACCTTTTTGCGGTTAAAAGCAATGGGTTCTTCATCATATATATGGAAGTCTATTGTGCACACAGCTTCCGTAGTAAAGGAAGGGTTTGTTTGGAAAGTGGGGGCTCTCTCTAAGAATTTCTGGTTTGACTCTTGGTTGCACTCTGGGCCAGTAGGAGCGAGGGTTGAATTTCTTGATATTTGTGAGACTACTTTGACCATTGAAGATGTTTACCGGGATAGAGTTTGGCTTTTGGAGAGGATTTACTCTTTTATTCCTGGGGACTTAAGGGAAGACATTCTTAGTTTAGAACATATTTCAGCTTCTGGTCGTGAATTGGGTTGGAGTTGGGAGCACACTCTTTATTCTGCTAAACAAGGATATTTATGGTTAATTCAGAATGAGTTGAATTGGGATAGGAATATTAATTGGCTTTGGCTTTGGAAGGTCCGGGTCCCGGAAAAGGTGAGGCTCCTAGTGTGGCTTTGCCTTCATGATACTGTACCAACTCAATATCTGCGTTTTCGGCGACATCTCTCTTCTTCATCCTTATGTACACCTTGCAATCAACTTTCAGAGACAATTCTTCATTGTTTTAGGGATTGTAAAGTGGTGCGATCAGTTTGGGTTTCTCTAGGTTTTTCTGATGTGAGTTTCTTTAGCTCTCACGAGGTGCATGATTGGTTCAAGCATGGCCTCCTCAATGAAGGTTGTTCCAAATTTGCAGCTATAATATGGTCAATTTGGCAAGACAGAAATATTGGTATTTTTCAGGGAGTTTTTGGATCTTCTGGGTCAATTGCTTACAAGGCTCGCAGGTGGATGGTGGATTTCGAATATACAACTCAAAATCGAGTGTGCTGCGTTCAGGGATTAAAACCTCTGTCTTGGTCTCCGCCAGAACCTGGTGCATGGAAGTTAAATTGTGATGGAAGTGTGAACTTGGGGATGATTGTACTGGTTTTGGGTGGATAATTCGCAATAGCTCGAGTCAATGGGTAATGGGATGCTCAGGAAATTCCTTTGGATCTAGTGTCATCAGGATGGAGTTGTGGAGTATATGGAAATGTTTGGTTTGGTCTTGGGAGGCGGGTCTTAAGCTTATTGTCTAAATTGCATAGCAGCTTTTGAACTAGTGACTGGTTGGCAAGTTCGGCTCTGGCATCTTGAAAAAGAGGTGATACAGCTGATCTTTGAGTTGAAGTTAAGAAGGAATTGGGATGTTCATTTTGAGCTTATCCCAAGAGAAGCTAATGTCGTGGCAGACCGACTGACTAAGATGGGATTTGGAGGTAGCGAAGTTGATGAGGTTCACCTTTACCACCAGCCGCCAAAAGTAGGTTGTCCTCTCTTGTTATTGGGAACTTAATTTTTTTTTCTTTTCTTTTCTGCTCTTTTATTATTATTTTTTGGTTGTTCACCAAAAAAAATACGAGTCTAATTTGTTGAGAACAATTTTTAATATAAAGTGTTGCAAAATGATTTACAAATCAAACTTCCATTAGTCAAGAAATTAATAACAAAGACTGATCTTAAGGTAGATATACATAGTACTTTTGAATAATTGAATGGAAAAAGCGTTTTCGTTCGTAATAGAACCTAATATAATTAGGTATTTGTATATTATTATCTATATTATTTGAATAAATTTTTCAATACAAAATAAATCATTATAAATTATTTTATTATTTTGCTGCTTAATATAAATATTTGTAATACTTTCAAACAGTAAAAATAATTAGTTATTACTTATTCTTACTACGACAGTAAGTAGTCAGTAACACATAACTACATAAGTAGAGATAAATTGAGAATGAAATAGAGTGGATTGATTAATAAAATTACATTTTGAATATATTTTTAGTTTTTTCTATTTTTATATTTTTATATTTCATTTTACCACTTTAAATTATAAAAGGTACAATTTTTGTCGGTATAACTAAATGATACGAAAGTATCACTTTTGTTTCTCGATTTTATTATTTTTATACTACGAATATAGATACTAAAGTTCAATCCCTAATCAATTACCTCTGTAGAAATACAAAGTATTACCATGTTTATATTTACAATCAAATTAGTTTCATATTTATATTTATATATATGCAATATAATCCAACTAAATTTATATTTATAATCAAATTAGATTCATATTCATAATCAACACGAATAAAAACAAAAATATACAATGGTGGTTATTTTTCTGTTCATGAAAAATTTGATTATTCCACTGTAAAAGTTTTGATTATTCTGTAACGCAAATTTAAAATTTGATTTTTTTTGTGACTAAATTTAAAATTTGATTATTCCATGGTAAAAGAATTTATTATTTTCGTAATTAATTACTCTATTGAAAATACAAAACATGTATAAATATATAAATAAATAATAATTAATTTAATAATTATATTTTTGTATATGTATGATATTTTTACTTTCATATTCCTTTATTTTTATCGTCTATACAATTGATAAATAATCTCTTAATTTTGATCTTTTACTTTTATCGTTCCATATGTAATAATCCAAAGTGAAGTATATTAGTGAGTTTTAGCCTGAGCCTCGAACAATGAGACGCAGCATTAGCCTGTCCTCTCTAACACAGGTTGCTGCTTAGTTAGCAGTGAGTTTTTTTTTTATTTTATTTTGACACGATCTAGTGTTAAATATGATGTAGTAGCCTTTCAAATGAGACGAATTTCATTGCTTTTGAAACTGGGAACAAACAAATAAAAAAGACAAGGATGATAAAAAGTCCACACAACTAACTAAGTGATGGGTCAAAATATTGCTTGAATGCTGGTTAAGTTACAAGTAAAAAAACATTAAGACACAGATTAAAAAAGCCACACCCATGAAAGGATGAATACCATTATTGGATCCGAGAGTCATTCATCGCCGCTGCTCTTTGGAGAGATATAGATGATTGTTCCGGTCTCGCTCGGCTTGCACCCCTGTTCGCTGCGCCTCTTCCATGCCGGCCACTTCGGAGGAAAACGCGTCCGTCATCACTGGCGCGGAGATCTATCTCGCTGCCAGAGGAGCACGGCGAACCAGAGCGGGAAGCCAGTACAATCAATTTTTTGAAAAACAATGCCAAATAAAACCAAAAGATTGTTTTATGATATACAACAAAAACAAAGTTCACTACAAATATTGCCTTTCAAAAAATAAGAAGCCTACGAGATATTTAGATCCACAGGCTTAGATATTAATCACCAAAAAAAATTTCAAATAATAAGACTTTTTATTTTGTGAAATAATGATTTGAAAAAAAACTATAAATATTAATCATTCAATTACAAACATAAACAAATTACAACCTAATTAAATTGTTAAATAAAATTTTATTTTTTTATATTCATTTAAATAAAAAATCCAGATAAAAAATACACACAAGTAATTAAATAAAATGAAATCACTTAAATGGAATGTAAAAATGTCTTTGTCAGTCCAAATTATTAAATTATATTAGGTTTATAGTTTTATTCTATATTTCTTTAATTTTTTTTTTAAAAAATAAAGAAATTAAAATTTGCAACCTCTTATATGAGTATAGAAATACTATATCATTTGAGTTATAACTGATTAGTCTCTAATTATTTATTAAAAAATTGAAAAAAATATGTTTGTAAATTGGTATTAGTTATTTAGTTTTACTTTATGTTATGATATTATGATTCAGCTAACAAAATTTTTTTGTGAAAGTCACTCCAACAAAACAAAACCATTTAAAAATCTCTCACTTGATAATCCTTTATAATAATAATAATAGAAATGCATCTTCTTTTTATTTTCAATTTTGAGGGCCTGAAATAACCATTGTTTCTTGTTTCTGGTCTGGAACCATTGTTTATAATGGTCTGATCTTTTTTTCAGTAACAATAATTATGTGATCCTTATTCTTTGAAGCTTACATCAAAAGCCCAAATTTCATTCCTCCAAGAAAACATCCCATGAAAAACAAATTTTAGAATAAATAATTTAAATAATTATGAATTATTGAATTATACCCCAAACTGGGTAACAGTAACTATTTCACTAGAAACACAGCGTATGTTTTTGGGTTATAGTTTTTTAAACTAGAGTTTGAATAAAATTAATTTTATAGAATTAATTTTAAATAGAAATAAGTTTGTGTTAATATAATTTATATTTGATAATTTTATATTAAAATTAATTTTGATAAAATAAATATTATTTAAATAATATTAATTAAAATTATTTTTAAATAGATA
>NC_029777.3:76568392-76575762 GCF_000817695.3 Arachis duranensis
AAAAAAGAATTTTATAAATAATACAATAATATATACAAAAATAAAATTAATAAAAAAATAAATATTAAATATCAATAATTAAAAGTCAATTAGTACAATGTAAAAGTTATAAATTATTATTTCTTGTAAATGTAATTATATGAATAAAATTATTTCTGTATTTATAAAAAAATTAGTCAAATTTTTAAAAAATTGTAATGTATTTTTTTTTCTTTCAGTATATTTGCCAAACACATCCAGACTCTCCTTTGACGGTGAACTCTTACGTCACTTATTCACAGATGTGAGTGAGCCACGCCTTACACTTTCCAGGTAACAACAAACCCAAAAGGACGAGGCTAAAACTCGCGGTATGTAAGGTTAGTCTTCACTTTTTCATCGTCAGGTATTCTCCCAAGAACCTTCAGGATTCACGGTCTCTCACCTACTTCTAAAGTACCAAAATCAAAATTAACAAGAAAATGCGTTGTCCTCTCCAATCTGAAGAACTGTTTCTGTGGGCTGCACTATGTGGGGTCCACATCCTCACCAACCTTTGATTCTACTCTCGTCCAGGTCCAAGCCACATATACCAAGTTAATTAAACTTTCTAATAACCTCACCAACCACCATATCCAAATTAAATTAAATTAAAGTATAAGATAAGGTAATCATCCCAAATGATTCGATGAAACACGTTCTCTCTATAGGCGTCACCTTATTTCCATCCTAGCTATAAGCCCCCATCAAATCCGAACTTTATTACCCACTTTACCAAACTCAACAAAATTAAATATTTATTTCTCCTTTCAGTCTCTAATTATTAGTATAAACAATCAAACATGAAAAACTTATATTAAAAAATTGCAATTGGCCATGCATTTATGCTTATAGTAGTATGTTTGTGAATAGAAAACACATTCTTACATAAAAATATGTGATATAAATTATACTTTTTTTATATCAAAAAAGACATTTAATTCTCAAAATATTTTACTGGTTTTTGATGAAAATAAGTTTAATAATTCTAGTTTATCCTCTCATTATAAATTTAAAATGACGACTCTTGTTTTCAATTTTGCACTTATTTACTGAAATTTATTATTTCAAATAAATTAAGCAGCAGAGATAATATTAAATAAATATTTCAATAGAAGCTTAAATTTAGACTATATAGGCATCTCAGTTCTTTAAAAAGGGGGAATAAAAAAATACAGAATAAGACTTTCGATTTAAAAATAAAGCCAAAACCACGAAGATAACTGCTCAACCCCTCACCAATCAACGATATTGAATATTGTACAGAAATAGAGTTTTAAACTTTTAATTTTTTTTAAGATACCAAAAAGAACTTTTAATTTTTTTTGGTATTGTTAAACTTTTAATTAATTTGCTAAACACGTTACATATATGGTTGGTAAGCTCAACCAAACTGTTAGTAGAAGTGGTTGTCTACACCCACAGAACGCGGGAGACAAAAACGAATGTGATAAAAAAAATTTGGAAATGAAATATTTTGTGTTATTTTTAGTAATGAGAATGTGGGCTAATTGTTTTGTATATTGAAAAAATTTTAGTGTAATACTTAATCATTGGATTTTATGGTATTTTTTAAAATTGTGGGAATAGGACAATACGCTCTCTTTGTATATATTGTCCTACTCCTACAATTTTAAAAAATGCTATAAAGTTTAATAATTGAGTATTACACCAAAATTATACCAATATATAAAAAGATAAACAGAAAATGTGTGGTGATGAACATTGGAGTGGCGGACTCATCTTTCACAGTGGAGCGTAAGGATGGCTATTCTCTCCGACGGAGTAGGTATTCGCAGAGATTTACTCGTCGAGGAGCAGGTTTGGAGAGCATTTTTTTTCCACGGAAAATCGGTACAAGTACCCGTGTAATAAACGGGACGGGGCGGGAATAGAAGTACATGCCTCGTGGGTACCAGATGGCCTGATGTGGATCAAGGAGGGAAAGGGAAAGAAGGACGAAGGCAGTATGAATGCAGTATGATATATGCAAGAGCAGAGAAGTAAATATGAGGTTAGATGCGGCAGTAGTCCGCACGCATATGCAGGTTAGTTATGTAGTTAGATGTGGCGGTAGTCCGCACGCATATGCAGTTGCAGAAATGTAAATATGGAAATACTCAGATGAAGAACTGAATAAAAGATTTTTATTGAATGTATTGAAAAGGGAGAAGAGGGAAGAAGAGCTGGAGAGCTTACAAGGGGAACTCTCAGAGCGTCTCTCTCTAACTTCTCTCTATGTTTTTGTAAAATGAAAATGGTGCCTTACAATGAAAGCGTGGCCTCCTTTTATAGTTGAGAAAATTATTGTTTCTATAGTGCAGGTTATGTTAACCGGTACTATTGGTACAGTACAAGTTGATACATTTTTGTTTTTGTAAATTTGGCTTAAGATCTATTCTTCTCCTAGATTGATTCCAAAGCAATCGTCTTCATTTTGATTGTAATCACTTGATGATTCTTCTGAGGGAGTAGGATCATCTTTGCGTTTTTTGTCTTCATCGATCATCTGCATGATTTGTTGAAGGTGTCTTGCTAAGGTTTCTTTTGATTGGGCCCCTGCAAGGGCTGCTGCAATTTGGGCTTTCTGGTTGAGGAATACTGATTCTTCATGGTCGAATGGTTTGGTGAACTTGGGGTGCTCTTTGAACCAATTTCGAACTTTATCTGGATGGGCCATGGCGGCATCAAATTGAGACCACCATTTTACATAGGCATTCATTTGAAGCATAGGTGGTGCTTTTGGATGTTCTTGTTTGCCGTACCTGTACTGCCATGAGAATACCCAGGCCAGGGAAAAAACAGAGAAAAATTGAAGATCTACAGGAATGCTTGTTTCCTGTTGGTCAAATTTTTTGGTGAAAATTTTGAACCCCTCATCGGCAGGTGGGGGCAAGATTTCTGGTAGAGGACCAAAGTAATCCCACCATTGGGAGAACCAATTTGGGAATTGATAATTGATATTTTTCTTGAAATAAATGAGCCAAGAATGTCTGTTCTGATTATTTTGTAACCAAAATACTCTTGTTCAGGCATCCACATAATCCGAATAAGAATATCCTATCGGGTCATAAGGATTAGAGAATTTTTTTGTATTGTTTGAGTTTTTACCAAATTGATTAGGGGTGAGTACTTTTAGAATTTAAATGGTTGAATGAGTTATGTTGGTGGCATCTTTAGGATCTTTGTAATGTTTTATTGAGACTGAATCTGAATCCACTAATATGAATTCATAAAACTATCTGGTTTTGTTCAAGGCTGTTGGTCTAAAATGGAATCTTGGTGGAAAGACTTTAGGAATAACTTTAAAAGGTGATTTTTCCCAAAACTCGGGTTCCAATAGAAGGACAGATGAGAACTTATTTTTTGAAATGTATGTGGATGGTTGTTTTAATTGAGTGTTGACAGGCTGGGTTTGGTTTAATTGAGGTGGCATGGTTTGGACAATTGTTTTTCCTTTTGGATCATTGCAAATGGTTTTTTGAGTTGCCATTTGTGAGATAAGTTTGGTAAGGTCTATTTCATCTTCATCTGAACTGTCACATATGTCAGCCCAGGATTTTTTATGGAGTTTTGTAAGGCCTGCATCTTGTAAGGCCAACAAGGTTTGGATTGGGAAGGCATAATCTGCCTTTGTTTGTTTGGCTGTTTGACTACTTGGGGGTTGAGTAGATGACTCAACTACATTTTTTGTGATCTGAGTAGATGACCCAGTCGGCTCTTGGGTTATAGGGGAAGGTTGTTGGGTAGATGACCCAGTCGGGGTACTTGACCCAGATCTCTTTGTCGGCCCAGGAAGGGCTAGGCGAATACCTCTGCCTCTTACCGAGGCTAATGTTGCCTTTTTAGGCATCTTTCCCTTGATTATCTCCCTGCAAATATTCACGTGTGAGAAAGTTAGGGAGAGAGTTTGAGTTACCCTTGATATGCTCAATGTCGAAATCAAAGACACTTAAAATTGCTTGCCATCTGGCAAAAATTTGTTTTGATGCAAGATTTTTTACATCATTTTGTAACACATCCTTAGCTGATTTGCAATCAACTCGGACTAAAAATTTTTGATTGAGTAAGTCAGATTGAAATTTTGTGATGCATAAAACAATGGCTAAAATTTATTTTTTGATTGTGGAATATTTTTGTTGAGTAATATTCCAGTGTTTGGATGTAAATGCAATGATACATTCTTTATCATGCAGTTTTTGTTTTAGAATACCACCATACCCTAAATCTGATGCATCAGTTTCTACTATTTTGAATGCATGAGGAATGGACAGGTAAAGACATGGAAGATTGCGGACTTTGGTTTTAAGAAATCTGATAATATCTGAATGCTTGTCTGTCCAAGGTGGAGGATTTTTCTTAAGCCTATCATGGAGGGGCTTAAGGAGATTGTTCAGATTCGGGATGAAATCTGAAACATAATTGAGACATCCTAGGAACCTTTGGAGCTGAGGTTTATCGAGGATATAATCTGGAAACTTTTCTGCAAACAAAATTGATCTTTCAATAGGAGTTATTGTTCCTTGGAAAATTATGTGACCAAGAAATCGGATTTTTGTTTGGAAAAGAACAATTTTTGTTTTAGAAATAGCAAGTCCATTTTTTTGGATGATGTACATAAAAGTTTTAACATGTTTGAAATGTTCATCCAGAGTCTGGGAAAAAATTAAGACATCATCAATATAAACGATTGCAAAGTTTGAGTATGGGTTAAAAATATCATTCATGATTTTCTGAAATTCAGAAGGGGCATTTTTCAGACCAAAAGGCATTACGTTCCATTCATATTGCCCGAATGGAACTGTAAAAGCTGTTTTATATCGGTCTGATTCAGTGATTTGGATTTGCCAAAAGCCCGACTTCATATCAAACTTTGAAAAAATATTTGCTGAGTTTAACCTATTAAGCAAATCCTTTTTGTTTGGGATAGGGTAACGAATCCACTGTAAAGCTTGATTTAAAGGTTTGTAATTGATAACAAGCCTGGGAGTTCCTCTTTCTATCTCAGCTTGTTTATTAACATAAAAAGCAGAGCAAGACCAAGGACTTTTGCTAGGATGGATTAATCTTTTATCCAAAAGATCTTTAATTTCTTGTTGACAATGCTGCAAAAGCTGCTCATTCATCTGAATGGGACGGGCTTTTGTAGGGATTTTTGATTCCTTGAAATCCTTTTCATATGGAAGATCAAAAATGTGTTCTTTCCTATCCCAAAAGGCATGAGGCAAATCAGAACAAATAGATTTTTCAATTTGATTTAAAAGATTTTTTATTTTTTCTTGAATCTTTGGTTGAGAAAGCTGTGATTCAAGGGTTTTGAAAAAGATTTCTTCTTTTAGAAAACAAATCTGTTTGGTTTTGGATTCAATTAGGTTTAGAGATCTTTGCTTTGGTGAGTCTAGGAACTCAAAGAAAGTTATTTGTCCTCCTACAAAAGAGGTAAGTCCAAGAAAATCTGCCAGGTATGGAAACAATAGATTTATGAAAGGTGTCCCCAAAACTACATCATTTTTTATATCTTTTACTATGATGAAATCGGTGGGAATTCTGATATTTCCCTTTTCAATAAAGACATTAGTTATTTTAAAATTGATACTTAGCCTTTCACCCGTTATTGAGCTAAGGCGTTCAGTAGTTTTTTCGAAATATTTTGTGGGGACCAGACCTTCCCTAATACAGTTTGAATCTGCACCTGAATCAAAGAGCGCAATGGTGTCAAAAACAAAATCTTTAACGACAATTCGGACATTAACACGATGCTTCATGAAGGAGAATACATTTATTATTCTCAAAATTTGTTTTACCTCATTGTCATTAGAAATTTTATTTTCTTGTTCCTTAGAACACTCAGTTTGGTTTAAAAGAGAACCAAGATCCTCATCACCAGATTCTTCTTCTTGTACTAATTGCGAGAGAATAAGATGATGATCGTTTTGGTTTCTTTTGATTTCCTGGATTTCTCTCTTAAGATTGTTAACCTCAGTTTGGAGGTCCTGAATGGTTATGGGACGAATAACTTGTTTTTCTAATTTTTTGAAAATAGGTTTGACATCATATTTATTGTTAAGGACCAAATTTTTGGGTTTTTCTCCTTTTGTAAAGATCTTTTTAGTTTCAAAAGAAAGTCTTTCTTTTGTTCTAGATTGTCAATAGCCTCGATAGCATCAAATAAGAGATCTTGATCTTTGGAAAAAACATTAATTTGCTTGATATCAGAATCTGAGGATGACTCAACATCATCAACTTGGATATTGTTGATATTATCATCAGAAGATTCTGGTCCAGAGTTGTCATCTGAACTCTCAATCATAAGATTATTAATCTGTTCCTCAATCTGAGGATCAAGGTTCAGATTATTAATCTTTCCTTTTAACCGACAATATTTGCTAACATGTCCTGGTTTTTTACATGTGTAACAAATAATGGGGTTTTTCTGGGGATACTTTTGAAAATTCTTTTGGAAACCTGTTTCATTTTTAGGTTTTTGAAAACCCTTTTTGAATTTTCTAAAATTCTTTTCAGGGTTAGGTTTAAAAACTTTTCGGTTGGAAGGTCTTTTAGATTTCCTCGGATGACAAGCAGGAAGACCAAATTGTTCACAGAAAGTTCCCAAATCGATACGATTTTGAGTTTTCTCACGAGCAAGTTGCCTTTGAATTTTATCATCTTGACAAATCTTTAGGGCAATCTTTTGGATAAAAGAAATGAGTTGGCCATAACTTAACTCATCATAGGGTATTATTCCGTCAGGGGTTAAGCTACGAATTTTGTCCCTTACTTTATCTCCAAGGGATTTGGGGAGTCCAGCAAGGAATTTTTCTTTCCAGAAAGGTTGTTGACTGTCTTCTCTGGTATAAACCCTAGTAAGAAAGGTATCTTTATACCATCGAAAGTCAGACAAAGTTTTGCATCTGAGATTGGAAAGCAGCTCCGCAGAACGGTCTTTCCAAAGAGATGGATCACCAATGAAGTGGCTTGCTATGGTAAAAATTAAGGTATTGACAGCATCGGGGATAGGTTCCCCATCGTCACCAATGATGGGTTCGTTTTGGTCGTTGACTTTTATGGCAGAAAAGATTGAGTGTTTTTGGTTATCGGAAAGGTAGTTATCCCACCATCCCTTCAGTTGGCCACTAAAGCCAGAAACAATAACATTGGCTATAGCTTCTTCAGAGGTGTCATGGTCTGCTTGATAAGCTGTGCCTACCATTGTCATATGCTGGAGCATACTCATGATATTATATTCCGTTTTTTTTTTGGCATTGTTTTTAGTATGTTTTTGGTATGATCTAGTTAGTTTTTAGTATATTTTTATTAGTTTTTAGTTAAAATTCACTTTTCTGGACTTTACT
>NC_029777.3:76576097-76608214 GCF_000817695.3 Arachis duranensis
CCATCTTTGACTTTCCAAGTTGAAATAACATTTGCTGAAAATGAAGTTTGTTTAGTTTTAAAAGGATACTCAATGTTGTTTTTTATGGAATAAGCATGAAACCATTCAAAAAAAGGAATATGCAATCTAACATCATTTAAAAATTTGTAATATTTTTCTTTGAATGATGAGATTTGAGAAGCTGTATAAGTACTTAAATACCATTCTCTTTGGAGGTCATACTCTTTAGAGTTAAGGTTTTTAAGTAAGGCTTCTCTGTTTATAATAAATTCTGTGTTATTCATTTACCATTCAAAGAAGAATATGTTGGAGATTGATGGGATGGAATAGAAGATTCAACTTCAAATTCTATATCTCCATCATCTTCTTGGTAAACTCCTTGAGAAATGCTTGAATTGTTTTGTAATCCGGAAATATGTATTTCAGAATTGGCTGGTCTCGACATTTTTGGAAACTGAGATTGGGAAGTTATTGAGAAAGATCTTCTTGCTAAAGCAAAATCATTAGATGTTCCTGCTTCAGATCCAGAAGAAAAAGAGTTTCGTCTATCAAAGAAAATCTCTACTTTCCCTGATTCATCTTGTTTTACTTCTTGTAATAGAGGTGCTTGTCTAGGTTGCGTTGGAATGGCTCAGTCAATTGACCACGATTGAGGGAGGTCAATTTCATCCCATCTTATGAGCCTTGGGATCATAACGTTGGCTTTTGTCATGTCTGTGACAAACAAAGTGGTTTCACGATCTTGGGACTTAAGAAGGACTCTAGAGTTACAAGTGTTCATGACCTTGTATTGAATCCTATAGATTAAAGCGGCTGGAATGGAACCTTCTTTCATGTTAAGACCATGAATTCGTATGTTTAGGAAAAGAGAGTCAAGAATGTTAAGGTCTAACAAGCTGACCGTTTTATTTGAAAAATAGTTGAAGTAAACTGGATCGTGTCCTAGACTTGTTTCAACTGTTCCGATTAAGGAGTCTTGGAAGTCATTGTGTCTAATGTCTCTAAGACACATGAGGATAGAGGCATTCAAACCTTCTCGAATGAGTGGTTTAACTGCAACTTGGACACACCCTATGTGAAGATATCTGTAGTGGCGGACATGTTCTCTAACTAATTGTTTAGTCAGAAGATGGAATTCCTCACCGGAATTGGGTCCTAGAGGAATATTATTTTCAGCGGTTTTGATGATATAATCAGATTTTCTCTTGTTATCATCAGGGACATATAACTCATCTTGTGGGATTTTGGGTATTTCCCAATTGTCAATGGCTTGATTGATATCTTCGAATCAGACTTCTTCTTCAAAGATATTGTGTTTGGGGGAAAGTTCCTCAGGACGAGTCACTTTCTCAGTAAGGGGATTGGAAGAAGAATGGATCGGAGAGGAGGAAGAAGAGGACGGTGAAGAAAAGGAAAGGCGTCTAGAGAGAGAGCGAAAGAGTTTAGACATGATTACATAAAATCTGATATCATGGCCCTCCTTCGGTTCAGAGAGAACATATATATTATCACTAAACTATCACTCAAATTTTGAATCTGGGTTTTTAACTCTTTTTTTTTAATAATCCTTTAAATCTATAGCCACCAGGAGTTCTTACGTTTGGACCATTATCACTTTTGGGGACATCATCAAGTTAGCCTTACTGCCCGAAATCCAGGGTCTTACTGCTACAGTCCCTTTGAGTGATAAGGTTAAACGGCCTGTACTTCCAGATTTAAAGTATTGTTTCTTATGTACAAAATGAACAGTAAATAAGAACATGAACAGTAAAATCCCAGATCCATGAATTTCAGAGAAAGTTTAATGATAATATGTATATTCCTAAACCCGTTTAATATATATATATATATATATATGACTTTGAAAACACATAACCTGATAACCCTAATACTATCTCATTCTCACTAACGGCAGAAATTAGAAACCCTAGTAGAGGCAGGGGCGCAGAGCTTCCTCCTACCATGCAACCAGCTTCTCCAATCTTCATCGTCTTCTCTATTAGGCGTCAGTCGGTATCTCTGTCAGAGGTGTTGTTCGCAGTTCCCTCTCCAGCAGCCAGCTTCGTCTTCAGTCAGCCGCTCCCTCTCCAGCAGCCAGCTTCCTCCAGGTTCCAGCGTCGTCTTCTCCGGTCGCTCATTCAGGTTAGTCTATAATTTTTGGAGAATGTTATATGTTAAACTATTAATTGTTTTATTTTCTGTTCAATTTTTGAAATTATATATTCTTAGTTGTTGTTGAATAAAACAATCTTGATCACTTTGAAGTAATCACGCTATTCAATTTTTTAAATATTAATAGAATCTTGGTCTTATGTAAAAGCTAGATTTGATTTTGAACTGAGGATCTTCTATTCTTCTATAAGCTAATTTTGATTTTGAACTTCAAAAATATTATGCTAATTGCTATGCAGTTACTGAGTTACTATTATAATTCATGGTAGCAGATATTTATCACAGAGACCAAACCCTTAGAGTTTGATAATTGATGTTCACTAAAAACTAGAAGCCCCCTTAGAATTTAAAGTTGAAACCAAACATTACGCTGAAGGTAAGGTGACATTAACGATGTAGCAAGTGATGATAGAGTGTTTGAGTTGATTTGATTAATTTAAACCGGTGTTTGTAATATATCTAGATTTTGAATTTTGTATTGAATCATAAGATATAGGAGCAAAGTAGTATCCATCAAAAGGAGTTAGGTGTTGTCAAATTATGATCTTTACTCGTTTATCAAATTATGATCTTTACTCTTTACTATGATGATGATGATGACAATGATGATGACTATGATGATGATGTATATACGTGTGTGTGAAAAAAAAAATAGTAATAGTAATAATGAGCGGACATAACAAAATAAAGTTAGTAATTAAATGCTCTATGTTATAGAAATGGTGAATTTGCATGTTTAAATAGTGGCCATGCCTTTAAAATTTTCTTAGAAGCAACATAACTCAGAAATTAAAAGTAATGCATTGCAACATAAGGAAATGGTAAGATGAAGAACAATAAGCATATTAAGCTTTTGGGTCACTCAAAAATTTGTTAAAAGAGCCACAATTTGTTAAACTTCCATTTTGGGGACATATTTCTTGCAATGTTAATAAATACTCTGCAGTAAGGTCTTTCAAGTTTCAATTGTACTAATTAGTTAGTAACAAATACATGACTTCTCTTATTTTATATATTTTGCAGATTCAAAAAATGGAAAAAACTAACCCTAAAAGTGATTCGGTTGTTGGAAGTACTTCTTCTCCAAGTGCAGCCACTCCCGCTGCTGAGAACAATGGTCTTTCTGGTGGAACATCACATAGTCTGGCTCTCCCAGCATTGCCTGCCTCAAATCCTTCCTCAGAAACACAAACCGAAGCTGCTGGAACTACTGACGAGCCTCCAAAAGAGGTAAAACGTAAACTCATTAGAGCACTTAGTAGTGTTTGGGCGCATTTTACTAAAAGTTTTCCTAATGAAGCTTGCTGCAACTATTGTAAAAAATATATACATGCAATAGTTCTTGTCATGGTACAAAAAACTTGCATAAACATTTAAGAATTTGCACTAAAAACCCTCATAAGCAAGCTGAAAAGGGGCAGAAAACTATTGCACTTGGGAGCCAATATAAGGATGACCCTAATGCAGTCACTATGAAGCTTGTTGATTTTAATCAAGAGGAAACTCGTCTTGCTCTTGCAAATACACTACAAGAAAAACACCCATTCAAGTACACTTGAAAAGTGTAGCCAAAAGTAAAAAAAAAAATGATGCCTTAGGCTACGGCTACACTTTTTTGGGTGATTCCAATTCGGCCGTTGCCTATTCTCAAAGGCTACGCTTTTCTGCACCAAGGGCTACGCTTTTGGCATTTGAAAATAGGGTGCGCTTTTCAGCTTCCATTTTTGCCAGAATAGGCTACACTTTTCAGCGCTACTGCATCACCTCTAAAGCGTAGCCACATTGTATACCATGGCTACTTTACATGAATAATAATTCTATATTTTTAATTAAATAAGTTAAATATTATAAAATAAAAATAAATACATAATTATACTAAATAATTTTTTTAAATAATAAAAATTATCTCTAGGCAAAATATATTTATAATAATGATCCAAAAGTACTAAAATAAAGTTAATCGTAAATATTCATATATTTCACACTAAAGCTAATAACTTTAATTTGAAAATATTAGAAAAATAAGAGATAAGGTTAGTGACGTGAATCTCAAGTTATCTTGAAGCAAAGGCCTTGAAGAAAATGAAAAGATGAGGCCATCTAAGTTGATTCGCAGGGATTAAAGACAAATGGAAAAACAAGCATGATATGCGCCGCCTAGCTAAATCGATAATACCTTAAATATATTGATCAGTTTGTTATTTTCACCCTCTTGTACAGAGACTCACTATCTTTCTCTGATGATGTCACTAGGACAACAAGAACAAGCAAGACATGCAAGAGTATGCGGCGCTCTGGAAAGAGAAGTGCAAAGTCCAACTCCAGAGACTCTACAACAAAGGTTATAAGTACTTGAAGAATGTCTTCCACACTATTTCAAGTCAAGGAATCAAAGTAGAACTGAAAGGAGAGAATAATAAAAATGGTGACATGCTAAAAACTAGTAACAGATAGGTGTTCTTAGTTCTTGTGTGTAACATTATGCCAGTACATCAAATAGATATCATATATAGGATACTTGTTCACGCGGAACATCTCAATATGCAGGTTCAACAAGATAGCCCATCTTGTGCTCAAGAAAATCTGCACACACAACTAAAATGTCAAACACAGCTCACCTTTGGTGGGGCATGGCCAAAAAAATGTAACAATACAAAAGCCAAAGCCAAGGGGAAAAATTTGGGATAAATTATCACTTAAGCAATCAACAACATAATAAATTCAGAGCATTCAACATGCCATAAACAAGAAAATATCAACATTAAGTATCTGTAAATCATCCAACTCTTCCCTCATTGAATCAGTGTCTTGCCACTGACCGTTGACTTGTGTGAAAGTTCTGAAAAGTAGAGATGAAAAAATAAAAAGAATAAATATAAAATTTCACCAAGTAATTTTAAAATTTCTAAACTGATCAGAAAGGTGTTCGCATGATTATTACCCTAAAGATTACCATGAAAATCATATATAGTAAAAAGCTTGCCAATGTTCTGAGTGACTTTTATAGTTTCACAAATTACCAAAAGACGAGTCCATATTTCTAAGATCAGATTCATTGAAAAGCAAAGGCAAACTGAACTCAAAAGAAAATTAGAAGATCCTGAACTTGACGATAAAATGACACAGTCAAATATGAAATACTTACCTTTTATACCAAGAAAAGTCATTAGGTATGCTTGCCTTAGCATTTTTAAGATGATTAAGTTGCACCAAAACATCAAGTAACTTTAGCATAGACCTGTCAAGAATAAAAATATCATAAATATAATGACACCAATTATGTGAAATGAAAGGAGGGAGTGGCCACAGCCCAGTGATATAATCCAATAGGATTTGAAGATAAAAATGCCAATAAGGTTATCAATTAAAAGAAAAAAATAAAAGGAAAAATAAATAAATAAATAATAAATGATGAACCACCATAACACATTAGTGCGGCATTTTACAACCCACACTACTAACCGGCAAGTGCACCGGGTCGTACCAAGTAATACCTTACGTGAGTAAAGGTCGATCCTACGAGGATTGATGGATCAAGCAACAATGATTGATTGATTGGCTTAATTAGGCAAGCAGAAATTAGTTTTGAGATGTTCAAAAGGTTTAAGTTCGAATTCAGAATATCGAAAGTATAGACAATTAAATAAATTGGGAATAAAAGATGGATAAAATAGTTAAGGCTTCAGAGTTATCTATTTTTTCCGGATTTACTTTTCTTACTAACTATTTTAATTATGTAGGATTTAATTTATGGCAAACTATATGTAACTAGACCCTAATTCCTTAGACCTTTCTAGTCTCCTCTAAAATTCATTAACTGCCAATTCCTTGGTCAATTAATTCCAATTAGAAGCTACATGATCAAATTCCAGTTTGCATGCCACATAAATTCTAATTACCCAAAAATAGAAGGATTATATGTCACGTATCCCGTTAAATCCAGATAATTAAAATTTAGGAGAATATATTTTTAAGCTGTTGTTCAAGTAAAGAGCTTTTCCAAGTTTTACAAGAACTCAAATAGAAAAAGGGTCATACTTCCGTTCCACCCAGATTCATAAGATAAAGAGCAAAAACAATTCTTAAATTATAAATCCATACATGAATTAAAATAGAAAAAGCAATAAAATCAATCCATACAAATAGACAGAGCTCCTAACCTTAACAGTGAAGGATTAGTTGCTCATGGTTCAGAGAGAAAAAATAAGGGTTCTGGTAACAATGTGTGTTCTCCTGTCTAAATGTACAGAGTTCCTATTTATAACTAATCCTCATTATTTTAGAATCTAATTATCTAAAATTAAAAATAATATCTTTTCCTAAAAATTAAGATTTGAATTTAAATTTGAATTAATTAACAAGTCTTCAGCTGATGGGTGGGGACCACTTGATTTGTCCATTCTGCAGCTTCTAATCTGTGTTTTCTGGACTGAAAACAGAGTCAGAATGCGGCCCAAAATCCACGCCAGCGATTTCTGTAAATTTTACAGATCGCGCACATCACGCGTACGCGTCAGTCACGCGTACGCGTCACTGGTCTTCTTCTCAAGTCACGCGGACGCGTCGGTCACGCGAACGTGTCATTGAGCAAATCTTCAAATCATGCAAACGCATCAATCACGCGTACGCGTCGCCATGGATACTTCCAGATCACGCGCACGCGTTAGGCATGCGTGTGCGTCGCTCCTCGCAGCCATCTCCTTTGATTCTTGTGTTGCAAAAACTCCATCAAATCCAGCCGAATGCTACCTAAAATAAATAAAATTGCACAAAACTCAAAATAGCATCCATAGCGGCTAAAATATAATTAATTCTTAATTAAACTCAACAATTTAGATGCAAATTCACTAGGAAAAGATAGAAAATATGCTCACGCATCACACGCCACAAATGAGATATTGTAGGGCCATTAATGCGTCGCTCAGGCCTAGAAAAACGTTGTATATCAACAGCTAACTGCATTCAAAATGACATACACAGATATACTAAACATGCTATGTTCTGTCTGTTTCTGAAAAGGAAAGAAACAATTAAAAAAAGGTCCATACAACAAGTGACCAACATCTCATACCTTTGATGAAGATGATGCTTGCCATCACTGAATTTCACGCAAATGACTCATTTCCAAGTCCAGAACTTGATATGTTTCCAAATATAAATCAGCTTGACTTTACTTCATCGAATCAGGAAGCTGCCCCATTGTGGCAAAATGTATAAATTACAAGACACAGTATACATGTATGGAAATGAAAAAATTTACAATGTAACTCCCTTCAATTAGTTTAATAGTGTATGTTATCAATACACCTGATGAGCGGATAATTTATACGCTTTTTGGCATTATTTTCAGATAGTTTTTAGTATGATTTAGCTACTTTTTAGTATATTTTTATTAGTTTTTAAGAAAAATTTACATTTCTGAACTTTACTATGAGTTTGTGTGTTTTTCAGTGATTTCAGATATTTTCTGGCTAAAATTGAGGGACCTGAGCAAAAATCTGATTCAGAGGCTGAAGAAGGACTGTAGATGCTATTGGATTCTGACCTCCCTGCACTCGAAATGGTTTTTTTGGAGCTAAAAAAACCCAAATGGCGTGTTCTCAATTGGTTTGGAAAGTAGACATCCTGGGCTTTCCAGAAATATATAATAGTCCATCCTTTGCCTGAGTTTAGACGACGCAAACTGGAATTCAACGCCAGCTTTCTGTCCTATTCTGGCATTAAATGCCAGAAACAAGTTGCAAGCTAGAGTCAAATGCCAGAAACTAGTTACAAACTGGCGTTTAACTCCAAGGAAGACCTCTACACGTGAAAGCTTCAATGCTCAGCCCAAGCACACACCAAGTGGGCCCGGAAGTGGATTTCTGCATCATTTACTTGTTTCTGTAATCCTAGTAACTAGTTTAGTATAAATAGAACTTTTTACTATTGTACTAGGGGAGCTTTTGGAACATCTTTTGATCATCTTTTGATCTCTTGATAATGTTTTGGGGGCTGGCCTCACAGCCATGCCTAGACCTTCATCACTTATGTATTTTCAACGGTGGAGTTTCTACACACCATAGATTAGGTGTGGAGCTCTGTTGTTCCTCGAGTATTAATATAATTACTACTATTTTCTATTCAATTCAAGCTTATTCTTATTCTAAGATGTTCACTCGCACTTCAAATTTATGAATGTGATGATCCGTGACACTCATCACCATTCTCACTCATGAACGCGTGCCTGACAAACATTTCTGCTCTACCTGCGAAAGCTAGAGTGTGTATCTCTTGGATCCCTGGTCCATGATGCATGGTTGCCTCTCCTGACAACATAGCCTTCCATTCCGCGAGATCAGAGTCTTCGTGGTATAAGCTAGAATCAATTGGCAGTATTCTTGAAATCCAGAAAGTCTAAAATTTGTCTATGGTATTCTGAGTAGGATCTGGGATGGGATGGCTGTGACGAGTTTCAAACTCATGACTGTTGGGCGTAGTGACAGACGTAAAAGGATCATTGGATCTTATTCTGACACAAGTGAGAACCGACAGATGATTAGCCCTATGTAACCCGTAGCTGGACCATTTTCACTGAGAGGATGACTGGTAGCCATTGACAACGGTGATCCTCCTACATACAGCTTGCCATAGAAAGGAGTCTGAAGGATTGGATGAAGGCAATAGGAAAGCAGAGATTCAGAAGGAACAACGCATCTCCATACGCTTATCTGAAATTCCTACCAATGAATTACATAAGTATCTCTATCTTTATTTTATGTTTTATTTATATTTTAATTTTCAAAACTCTATAACCTTTTGAATCCACCTGACTGAGATTTACAAGATGACCATAGCTTGCTTCAAGCCGACAATCTCCGTGGGATCGACCCTTACTCACGTAAGGTTTATTACTTGGACGACCCAGTGCACTTGCTGGTTAGTTGTGCAAAGTTGCAAAAAAGATTTGAGATTACAATTGTGTGTACCAAATTGTTGGCGCCATTGAGATCACAATTTCGTGCACCAAAACCAAAAGTGATATAGAAAATAGCTGTGTGTAAAACATCATGCTACATTATGTAAAGTTATCAATTAAGTAGTGCGAATTTTTTTCACTAGCAGAATGA
The DNA here is from genome assembly GCF_000817695.3 of Arachis duranensis. Taxonomy (NCBI): domain Eukaryota; kingdom Viridiplantae; phylum Streptophyta; class Magnoliopsida; order Fabales; family Fabaceae; genus Arachis; species Arachis duranensis. The sequence continues at coordinate 76,585,379 of NC_029777.3, forward strand.
CAACTAGATGTAACTAAAGAGAAAATTCACCTGCAGAAGGGCTTTGACACAACTGCGATATGTGTAAAGCACCGATGCCATTTTCTTTCCCTCTTGGGTAAAGATGTTCTACATTGTTTTCATATTAGCAATAAGAAATTTATAATTAAAAAGAAAATAAAAATAATCTAACAAACAGATCTAAGTGTTAGCCCAAAACCTGAATACCAGCTGATTGAGAGCTTTCGTATCCTCTGATAGAGATAATCGGTATGTAGAAACATCGATATACTCTACAAAAGGAGGCCAGTACATGATAATTTCTAGGCAGCCATGCATTGCATATTTGTAATTAAAAAAAAAAGGCTGAAAGGCATGAAGTGTTTAAGAACAATAACAACACAAGTTCATAACATATCCATAAAAGAACAATGGAAGCATAAACAACAGCACCTATTGGACTATCTGTTGCACCTCTCTCAGTTGACACCCACACTCCAAGTCCTTGCACCTCCAGTTGCTCGTCCTACAAAATTAGGGCAAAAAAAAGGACTCGAATATAATTAAACAAATGTCTCAAGTTCCTATAAATAGGTTACTTTGGAACTTCAACACCAAATTGCATTCCACACAAATCTAATAGTCATGGATCAGTAGTTTGTTTCAGTTGTGATTTGACCACTAAACATTTCGGATAGGACGTCTAAAACAAGCTTGTGCAACTTATACAAACCAAATTGAAAGTTTCTACAATTAGAATCAGCTCGGATTAAGTAAATTACAGAAGAATCAGAGTATGAACAATGCAAAGTACTATCCATAAGTGAACTTCAAGTTAAGCAACAAAATTAATTAGGAAAATATAGCAGAAATAAAATTGAAAAAGAAGAGAAAAATGAAGTGTTGTTACATCAAGCGAGAATGTAATTCAGGTGGATCGTTCTGAAGCAAAAATCCCCAATTCCTAGTGGCATATCCAGTAGCTAAAACCCCCCAAATAAAAACCCTAAATTAGAACCCCAAACCTCTCAAATTTCATAGAACCAACTGAAAATTGATACATACTACCGTTCTGAAGCTAAAACCCCCCCAATTCCTACTGGCATATCCAGTAGCTAAAAACCCCAAATAAAAACCCCTAAATCGAAACCCTAAACCTCTCAAATTTTATAGAACCAACTGAAAATTGATACATACCACTAGCCATTGTTGTTCATTGACGAACGGATTTTTGACAGTTTAGAATTCACAAATAAAAGCTCGTTGAAAGTATAGCTCTTAAACCAACAAGAATCCTTTCGTACAAAAAATTGTTTGTCAGAAGTAACAAACCCCTAATAAATAATAACCAAATTATTCAAACCTCGGATTGTCTCTCAAGGAATTGCAGGGAAGTGTTCTTGTTATTGGTTATGTAAAGGTATATTTTGAGGTTTTTAAGATAAGAAGCAAGAATAGTAAATGGCAAAAAAAATAAACTAATAACTAGAAAAGCTCTTGGCATGGTATGAGAACTGGAAATCCTATCCTAGTTATCCTTATCAATTGTGATGAGAATTATTCATTACTCCCACTTAGTTAACCCTCAACGAACGAAGGAAAGTCAAGTGGACTAATCAATTTGATTCCTCAAGTCATAGTCAACTCCTAAGGAAAGACTAGCTTTAGTGGAATCCAAATCAATCAGCAACTTTCAATTATCAATCAACAAAGGAGTTTGATAACTCAAGTGTCACCAATTACTCAACCAAGCCAAGAACACTACTTTAACATCCTTCTAAGCATTATGTCAAGTACTTGGAGGTCATGACAAAAAAACATAGAAAAGCAATAAGAGACAATAAAATCCAAACAACCAGTTGTAGCATCAATAACATAAAATGAAAGAAGCAATCATAAATCTGAAATACCTCAAATTACATTATATAGAAAATCAAATCTAACATGGAGTTCATGAACTAAAATAGCAATATAGAATAATTAACAAGGGAAATAAATAAATTAGGAAGCTAGAACAAATAAGAGTAGAAGAGAAATCCTAATTCCTAAAACCTAGAGAGAGGAGAGAGCCTCTCTCTCTAGAAATTACATCTAAAACCTAAAAAATTATGTGAATAATGAGAAGTGGTGTGATGAATCTGGTTCCCCCACTCTACAGCTTCTATTCTGTGTTTTCTGGGCCGAAAACTGGATCAAAAATAGCCCAAAAATTGCTGGGGGTGATTTCTGATACGTACAGCACGTGGCGCATGTCACGCGTACGCGTTGCTTATCTTCTGCGCCAGGCACGCGTGCACTTCGTCGAAGCGTACGCGTCACTGCTCGCTCCTTAAAGCTTCATCTTCTCGCGTTCCTTCTGCTTTTACATGTTTCTTTTCTGTTCTCTAAGCCATTCCTGTTCTATAAAGCCTGAAAACACTTAGCACACAGATCACGATATCGAATGGTAATAGAGGATAATTAAAATTAGCTAAATTAAGACCAAAGAAACATGTTTTCAATCAAAGCACAAAATCAGGAAGGAAAATGTAAAACATGTAATTTACATGAATAAGTATGAGAATAGTGGATAAAATCCACTCAATTAAGCACAAGATGTACCACAAAATAGTAGTACATCATTCATCATCATCAGCACAGCCACACACACCTTCTACACTGAAAAGAGAGCGAGTGAGAGAATGACGGTGAAGAGAGGATAGAGAGCGAGTAAGGAACATACTACATAATGCATAAAAGTAAAACACTTTCCCATATTGATGATAATTAAACATTAGCTAGCAACCTTACAAAATAATAAGGAATTAAGAAAACTTATAGAATCCAGAAAATAAACATTACAAACTTAACTACAATAGCATCAACACATAATGAAGAATAATATTTTGAGAGTTATGAAATAATAAAGATTTACCAATGTGATGCTCAATAGAACTGGAAAATCATCGGGAGCAAAATTATACCCAGAAGATGCTCCTCCATTTACAGCAACTTGACTTAGAAAATGAGTAGCACTTACTCCCTTTACAGTAACACTGGTGCAACAACACATGCATTTTTACAAATACAGAGCAACAATAAAAATATGAAGAAGTACCATTCCAATTTCCAAATCCCTAGTATTCAGTTTCGACAATTAATAAAAAGAAAACACACATACAACAACAACCACCACCACCATAAAATTCTAATTTCACTATGAAATCCTAAGATACATCAAAATTGACATAAAGAACAGGGCCTAAAGAAACTCACCTGGGACCGATGGTGAAGAAAGCTGACCAACTGAACTACTGGCTGAAACAAGAAGACGAAGACCACCACTACCCGAGGTGAGCGCAGTGAGCGCAGTGAAGGTAGCGACTGAGTGCGAGATGGTGATGACACAAACGACAACGACGAGCTTGAGTCTAAGACATGAGTGTGAGACCGAGAGAGAAGTGAGCTAGAGACCGGAGACGAGAGGTGAGAGCGACGAGGCGAGGTGGGAGAGTGACGAGAAAATAGAAAAGAGAGTGACGAGATAAAACAGAGAAGAGAGACAAAGGGGGTTCATTTGATTAGGGGTTGGGGGATACGACGCCTTCTGAGATTTGGTGAAAGGGTGAAAAAAATTTCACTAAGTGTTTGTATTTAGTCTTAGATACATTAGGAGACATTTTTGAAGTGCACCCAAAACTTAACAAACGGGTTACTTTTTAAAAGCGCTTCCTTTGGTCAATAAAGTGTATCCATAACTTTTCATATTTGGCTACGCTTTATAAGTAATATTTAAAATATCTAAGGAGACGCTTTTAAAGGGATGCCTCAATAGTGTTTCCTTTTCTTTTATAAAAGGGTACCATGCAAAAAAGCGTAGCCTATTCTAAGAATAGGCTACGCTTTTCAAATGTAGCTTAAAAAAAGTTGCTGAATGAGTATTTTTCTTGTAGTGATATGATAATTGTTGATGAACTTCCTTTTAAATTTGTTAAGGCTCAAGGCTTTAGACAATTTATGAGTAAAGCACAACCTAGGTTTAAGGTTCCCTCCCGTTGGACAATTGCTAGAGATTTTATGGCTTTGTTTAGATATGAGAAAGAGAAGTTGAGAACATTGTTATCTGAAAATCGCCAAACGGTTTCCCTTACTACCGATACTTGGACCTCAATTCAGAATTTGAATTATATGTGTGTGATTGCGCATTATATTGATGAGTCTTGGACATTGCATAAAAAATTTTGAATTTTGGTTTGATTACTGATCATAAGGGTGAAACTATAGGGAGAGCCTTAGAACAGTGCTTGCAAGAGTGGGGTATTAGAAGGATATGTTGTGTAACTGTTGACAATGCTAGTGCTAATGGTGTTGCAATTTCGTATTTACTTAGAGACATGGGTGATTGGAATGGGTCAACATTGTTAAATGGGGAGTTCATGCATATGAGGTGTTGTGCTCACATATTAAATCTAATTGTTGGTGATGGTATGAAAGAGATTGATAGCTCAATAACTAAAATCAGAATTGCATGCAAGTTTGTTAGGTCATCTCCTGCTAGGATGCAAGCTTTTAAGATGTGTGTTCGAGAGGCTAATATAACTTCTAAAGCTAGTGTAGTGTTAGATGTGCCTACTAGGTGGAACTCTACCTATTTGATGCTAGAGGCTGCTGAGAAGTTTGAATCGGCTTTTAGTCGACTTAGTTATCAAGACTCATTTTATTTGTTGGCGCTTGAGTCTGAAGGAAGACCTCCTGATGCTAATGATTGGACAAGGGCATGTGTGTTTGTGAAGTTCTTGAAAATATTTTATGATGCAACTCTTACTTTTTCTGGTTCTTTGAATGTTACATGTAATAATTTTTTCAATAAGTTGTTTGACATTCAAAAATCTTTGAATAAGTGGAGAAAGAGTAATGATGTTGGTTTGCAAAAGATGGCAATACAAATGAAAGTGAAACTAGACAAATATTGGGAGGGTGATGGGATAAATTACTTTCTCTTTGTGGCTGTTTTTCTTGATCCTCGTTACAAGTATGAGTATGTTGAATTTTATCTTAATCGAGTGTATGGGTTGAATTAAGCCAAAGATATGTTGAAAAAATTGAAGGATATCATTCATAAGTTGTTTGAGTATTACTCCATGATATATCCCCTTCCGGATGATAGTTCTTCTGATAGTTTTAATTCTAGTATCGCCTCTCATGATCATGGGGTTGGTGGTGAAAATGCAATTGAGAAGGAAGATGGCTTCGAAGATGAGTTTAGAATGAGGGTTAAAAAAAAGCAAGGTGAGGTCAAAAGGAATGAATTATAAAGATATATAGAAGATGATGTGGAGGATAACACTCCCGGTTTTGACATTTTGTGTTGGTGGAAATTGAAATCAATGAAGTATTATGCTCTTGCTCACATGGCTAGGGATTTGTTGCCTATTCCCGTCTCTACTGTGTCTTCTGAGTCGGCATTTAGTACTAGTGGTCGTGTGTTTGACCAATTTAGAAGCTTATTAAGTCCTTCTACTGTTGAGTCTCTAATTTGCTCACAAAATTGGTTGAAGACTCAAGAGAAGATGTATGACTTAAAGTAAGAACTTGAGGACCAAGAAAAACTTGAATTAGGTAACTATTTTTAAATTATATTTCTTTAAATTATTATGTAATTGTTGTTATTATTGAGTCTCTAATAATAATTTAATTACTGTTAATGTAGAGCTTTCAGCTTTAACAATATCTAATCAAGCCATTGGAGTTGATATTGTTTACAACAATTTGAGGTTAACATTTTTCACTAATTATTTATTTCTTGAATTACTTTTAATTAATTAATTTTATATATTGACATTAGCTAATTATATGCTGATTTTTTGAAGGTCACAACTCCTCTCTTGAATATGCTTGGTTGATGGAGTGAAGGATTATGCAGTGAAGACTTTGAAAACTAGACAAATATTTCTATTGCACTTTTGTATTGAGCTTCTGATATTTAGATTTTACTGTATTTTGGTTTTAGTTTTTTTCAAAGATTATTCACTAGGCTTTTGTATTTAACTTCTAATATTTCTATTGCACTTTTATATTTTCATTAGACAAGATTATTCACTATTAATATGTTTGGATTTTGATGAGTTTAGTTTTTAATATATTTGGTGTTTAATATGTTTGCATTATTTTTGCTGATGTTACATGTTTATTGTATTTGTTGAATTTTTAACATAAAAATTTGTCAATTTTTTTATGAATTTCAAAGTCATCGGGTATCCGCTACCCGAACCGAACCAATCTGCTCTTAATCAGTTTGGTTTGGTTCGGGTACAAGCATAAAAAAACGCAAATCCAAACCAAACCGAACCAATTACTTTTTTATTAGTTAGGTTCAAATTTTACCTTAAACCTGAACCAAACCGACCCGTGCTCACTCCTAAAATTCATATCACCATGAGCGAGAAGAGTTTTTGTTTTTTTTAATAAAAGAGATAATTAGGATAAAACCAAAAAAATAGATAATTCAGAGGGGATGACATAATATTATCAGACATTCATATATTGTGAGAAATTTATCTTATTAACTTTAATTGACTAAGTCAGTTTCTCTTTGCATATGTGATAAACCGCTATTTTACGGTTTATCATGTGCTCAATTGAGTGGATTTTATCAATCTTTCATACACTTGTTCATACAAATTGCATGGTTTTACAATTTCTTCCTTACTCCTTAATATATGTGAAAATATGTTTTCTAGACCATAAAATTATTAATTTTAATTATCCTTTATTACCATTCGATGTCGTTATCCGTCTGTTGAGTATTTCCAGGCTTTATAGGGTAGGAATGGCTTAGAGAATAGAAAGGAAATATGCAAAAGTAGAAGGAACACGTGGAAATGAAGTTTTGACAGAAATGGCAGCGACGCGCACGCATGGACGACGCGGACGCGTGACTCGCATAGAACCCAAGCGACGTGCACGCATGGACGACGCAAACGCATGCCTAGTGCAAAGCACAAGCGACGCGTACGCGTGACAAGAAAAACTTCCAAATGACGCGCACGCGTGACGGACGCCACGTGCAGAAAGTTGCAGAATTCGCCCCTAGCAAAATCTGGATCCTTTTCGGCCCAAATCCAAGCCCAAAAAATATAGATTACAGGCAATAAAGTAGGGGAATCCATTCATTCATGAGAGAACTTGGATATTCACATAATTTTAGATTTTAGATATAGTTTTCTAGAGAGAGAGGCTCTCTCCTCTCTCTTAGGTTTTAGGATTTAGGATTTCTTTTAGGATTAGGATTTCTTCTTCATTCCAGGTTCAATGTTCCTTTAATTTAATTTCTCTTCTACTTCTATTTATTCTATTACTTTAGTTTGTTTGTTTTCCCAATTTGGTTTACGGATTCCTATGTTTAATTTGATTTTCTATTTAATATAATTTGAGGTATTTCAGATTTATGATTGCTTTCTTCTATTTCGGATATAAATAATTTGGATTTTTTCCCTTTTGACTTTGGTTGAGTAATTGGTGACACTCGAGTTATCAAACTCCTTTGTGATTGATAATTGGAATTTGCTGATTGGTTTGGATCCCTCTAAATCTAGTCTTTCCTTGGGAGTTGACTAGGACTTGAGGAATCAAATTGATTAGTCCACTTGACTTTCCTTTATTTAGTAAGGGTTAACTAAGTGGGAGCAGTGAACAATTCTCATCACCAATGATAAGGATAACTAGGACAGGATTTCCAGTTCTCATACCTTACCAAGAGTTTTATTAGTTATTCAGAAATTTACTTTTCTCGTTCCTTATTCAAAAACCCAAGAATATACTTTTTCCATAACCAATAATAAACACACCTCCCTACAATTCCTTGAGAGACGACCTGAGGTTTAAATACTTTGGTTATAAACTTTATTGGGTTTTGTTACTTGTGACAACCAAACTTTTGTACAAAAGGATTTTTTGTTGGTTCAGAAAGTATACTTACAACGTGATTATTCTGATGAAATTCTTTACCAGCAAAAGTCCTCTCGTCAAAATGGCGCAGTTGCCGAGAAATTGTAAAGGTGTGCCTTATTATTGGTTATTGTAAATATTTTCTTTTTACTTTTTTATTTGTTTTTGTTTTTAATTTTTATTAGCTACTATGAATTCTCACCCCTCTGGTTTTAAGTTTGGTTCCAATGTTGTTGCAAGGAATGAAAGCTACAATAGGAACATGTATCAAAGTCGAAACAATCAAAGATGGAAGGAGTCACGAGAATCTGATCAACCCTTTCGGCAATAACACTTTCCAAAGTACCATGGACAACGACCATTCTACGATGCACACCAAGAGAATGGTTATGATGGACCTTTACGTGACACTCAATAGCCACCACAACATGTCTATGAACCCCCTCCTCAGCATAGGTTTGAACTACTAAACTCACAAGCCCCTTACTACCAAACACCCTCATATGACCCTGACCCTTATCCACCTTATGAACCATACTTAAAACCACCCCCATTCCAGCACAATTACTCTCATGAGCCGCCACCTCAATATTCACTATCTCCATACCCTTACCAAGAAGAACCACCTCCCTACCATGCACCCTTTCTCCAAAATAATGAACCCTCCTATCCACTCCAACCTCCACTGGATGACAACACCCTTGGTGCTATTCACCAAGGGAAAACAGAGCTTCATGCCACACTTGCCTCTATCACTGGTCTCACCTCTACACTCCAAAATCTTATATCCCGCATGAACCAATCCTCTACCTCCAATATTCAACCCTCAAGCTTTAGTACATCACCACCCTCCATGGAAGAGCACCCACATCCATCAATCCAAGAGCAAGATGATCCCAATTATACTATGGACATGGAACAAGAGAGAAAGGATCATCTTAGGGATGCAATCGCAATGTATCGGTTACACGCGGCCTTATTTCCAGGGGAGTAAGAGCAGGCCTAAAATGTAGAGGTAGGAGAGACCCTTGAAGATGAAGAAGTAGTTGAAGGGAGCTGTCATAGAAAGGAAATCATCAAGGAGGAGTACGATTTTATGCTAAAACATTTGGACGAAGCCGTAATAGTTAAAGAGGAGATTGAATTGGAAGAAAGCTACCAAGAGGAAGAGGTTGAAATTGAAGAAGCTTACAAGGAGGTGGAAGTTGTCAAAGAAGAGCACAAGGAAGTAGAGCTTGCAAGATCATTAGAAACACCTCTCTCAAGGCCATTACCGTCCAACACAACATTCAAGTGGATAAAACTCCTATCCTTATCCTTTACTTTCCCACTTGAATATGGGCTACTGGAGACGAATGGTCAACTTAGAGCTCTTTGTGGCATTAAGAGTAAGAGAAAGATGGTTAGTGGTAAGAGTTGTCCTGCAAAGTTCAATATGGTTGCATGCTCCAAGTTAAAGTGCAAGGATTGGTGTAGAGCTCAATCGAATGGGTCTAGAAGGTTGTTTGGATGTCTCTGTGAGAATTCAAATTGTGAGCCACCCGGTTGGAACAATGGTGATCAACACGAGGATGGGTGCAAAAGCAAGATTTGGGACCCCGAAATTCATTCCAACAATCATCACTCTTGGGGCCTTGTCACTTGCTTCCACTTGCTTGAAGGTTTTCTGTGCCTAGTTTGGGATCTCGGAGGCTATTGAAAGTACAAACATTGGTGGGGATTCCTAGATCAGTTCAAGCACAAGCCACCATGACAAAGAGCTCACCACATGTCCAACTTAAGGACTTTAACTAAAAGTGCTAGGTGGGAGACAACCCACCATGGTATAATCGTTCCTTTTATTCCTAGTTTATTTTATTTTAATTTTATTAGTGTCATTCATAATGTTTACGTTTACATCTGCATGCTGCATTCTGAATTTTGCATAATAAGAAAAAAAGAGAGAAAAGCGCGTCCCACGCGTGCGCGTGAACCATGCGCACACGTCACATGCGACGCTAAACCTTACAGAAAGTCACGCGGGAGCGGTGCAGGAAGGGTGCCTTGCGCACGAGCCAACCGACGCGTATGCGGGGGTGACGCGTGCGCGTCACCCGTATTTTAGCCAATCCACGGGTACGCGTGGATGGAAAATCGGTGTCAATGGGTTATTTGGCCGAGGGTTGTGCTGCCTTGGTGCTGGTATTGTGCATTTAGCACAACCAGTGGTCACGCATACGCGTGACCGACGCTTACGCGTCACTTGGATTCTTGCTCACCCATGCGCGAAAGTGTGACCGATGCTTCCGCGTCGCCTCTTCTTTTGCACACCCACGCGTACGCATGGGCAACACTTACGCATCGCTTCGCAGACTCCAGTCATCTACTTTTCTCTTTACTTTCTTATTCTTTCCTCCTCCTTTCCTACTTTCATCTCCTCCCTCTTCCTTCTTATTTTCTTTTCCTTATTTCCTTTACATACTTTCATTCATTGCATTTTAACTGTATGCATGTTTTCATTTTCTTTTCTATGTTTATTATTTTTCTATTGGTGTTAAATGTTCTTATTCCACTGTTGCATTTCTATTGCTTTCTTTTGGTACTTCGTGACTTGTTTTCATTGTTGGGTAATATTATTTATAGGTCAATGCTAATTTTTTATGATACTTGTATTCCATTTGCATTGACATGCACCTATATTGTCTTTCATTACCCACACTCTCTCCCCTATTGTTGCACTTTTTGCACTATTGATATGCCCTGTGCCCCTATTATCTTCTCACATACATGTTGTAGCTACCAAATAATTGAGACTCTCATTATTTGGCATTAACCCAACCATATTTTATTTGTTTCCTATCTTTGTTTTTAGGTTACTTTTCTTCTTTTTTCTCTTCTTTCAGGATGACCACCAAGAAGGGACCACCAAGAAGGGAGAGGAAAAACTTCTTAATGGGGAGACAAACAAGTCCATCTGCACAATCTGTGGAGAAAAGCATCAGTTAGAGAAATCCGTCCACTTGCACATCTTTGCATGCATCGAGGACGGTGCAATCTTTAAGTGTGGGGAGGTCGATACCGATCTCCGTGGGTTAGTCACTCTCTTCTCAACACCAATTTTTGTCTTTCTTTGTTAGTTCATTGTTGCATTTGCATGTTTGATTGCATGTTTGTTTGATTTTGTGCATATTTTACCATTACTTGGTTGAAATGATGAATTCCTCTTCAAGAAACTTCTTATAGCATTTCACTATTTTGAATTAAAACTTTTGTTAAACTTGTTTGAAGAAATATTATTTTGGAACATGGTTTAGAGCTCGAATACACAAAACCAGTGAGATTTTGAGCCTATTTGATTGGTTGCACTTTATCAACCAATGTTTTATTTTTGGTGTGTGTTTTTCTCTCTAAAATTATGATCTTTGTCATTCTTGATTCTATATTTCCATTGTTTGATGTATGCATACACTTACATGATTGAGGCCTTCGTTTCACTTAGCTTACATACCTATATGGCCTTAACCCTTCATTATCCTTTGCAAACCAATGTTGAGCCTATTTTACCCATTTGTTCTTTACTTTAGCACATCATTAACTCTAAGCGTAAAATAATAATGTCCTTAATTTGAATCCTTGATTAGCTTAGACTAGTGAAAGTGCTCATGAATTAAGTGTGGGGAAAGTGGGTTTGGAAACATTTGGTTTGGGAATTGAGTATGTTAGACTTTTTGTGAAAATGTGAAAAATGTTGAGAACATGTTTATGCATTCAATGCCTTAATCATATGCATTGGATAAAAAAAAGAAAAAAATAATAATACAAGAAAATCAGGGAAAAAGAAAAGAAAGAGAGCAAATAAATAAAAAGGGGACAAAATGCCCCCAATTTAAAGTAATAATATCAATGCATATGAGTTGTCTTAAATTTTGGATGCATGAAGATGTGGTAAACATAGTTAATGGGCAGTTAGATCTTGCATTGTAATTACATGGATTGCCTTAAGTTAGGTGGGAGGTTTAGGTTAATTAAGGATTCAAATTTTAGTCCACTCAACCAAATACAATCCTACCTTGACCCTAACCCCATTACAGCCCTTAAAAGACCTCTTGATATGTGTATTTGTGCATTGAATTTTTGTTGATTGTTAGATGAAGAGCAAGGCTTAGAAAGCAAGATTAGTAGAGAATTGAGAGAATCGAACCTTAAACACTTGAGTGATTACAGTGTATACACTTCCGATGAGGGCTCGATGCTCGATTCTTTGTTCTCGGCTTTCATGAGCTATTTTCTTCTGCAAATCTATTTGTATTTCATTTTTATGATTTGAGTTAGTGAAATCCAGTTCATATTTGTTCTTGAAAGGTTTATTTACCTTTCACCAAGTAGGTAAAAGTATTTTTGCATGTAGTTGCATTCATATAAATAGGTTACATTTCATACATCCTACCATTCCTCTTAACTCTTATAGTTTCTCTTAAGCTTAGCATGAGGACATGCTAATGTTTAAGTGTAGAGAGATTAATAAACTGCTATTTTACGATTTATCTTGTGCTCAATTGAGTGGATTTTATCAATCTTTCATACACTAGGACAAGAATGGCTTAGAGAATATAAAGGAAATATGCAAAAGTGGAAGGAACGCGTGAAAATGAAGTTTGGACAGAAATGGCAGCGATGCGCACGCATAAACGACGCGAACGCGTGACTCGCGCAGAACCCAAGCGACGCGCACGCATGGACGACGCAAACGCATGCCTAGTGCAAAGCACAAGCAATGCGTACGCGTGACTGACACGTATGCATGACAAGGAAAACTTCCAAATGACGCGCACACCTGACGGACGCCATGTGCAGAAAGTTGCAGAATTCTCTCCTAGCGATTTCTGGATCCTTTTCGGCCCAAATCCAAGCCCAGAAAACACATATTAGAGGCTATAAAGTGGGAGAATCCATTCATTCGTGAGAGAACTTGGATATTCACATAATTTTATGTTTTGTATGTAGTTTTCTAGAGAAAGAGACTCTCTCCTCTCTCTTAGGTTTTAGGATTTATGATTTCTTTTAGGATTATGATTTCTTCTTCATTCTAGATTCAATGTTCCTTTAATTTAATTTCTCTTCTACTTCTATTTATTCTATTACTTTAGTTTGTTTATTTTCCCAATTTGGTTTATGGATTCCTATGTTTAATTTGATTTTCTATTTAATATAATTTGAGGTATTTCAGATTTATGATTGCTTTCTTCTATTTCGGATATAAATAATTTGGATTTTTTCCCTTTTAGCTTTGGTTGAGTAATTGGTGACACTCGAGTTATCAAACTCCTTTGTGATTGACAATTGGAATTTGCTGATTGGTTTGGATTCCTCTAAAGCTATTCTTTCCTTAGGAGTTGACTAGGACTTGAGGAATCAAATTGATTAGTCCACTTGACTTTTCTTTATTTAGTAAGGGTTAACTAAGTGGGAGCAGTGAACAATTCTCATCACCAGTGATAAGGATAACTAGGACAGGATTTTCAGTTCTCATACCTTACCAAGAGTTTTATTAGTTATTCAAATTAATTTCTTGCAATTTACTTTTCTCGTTCCTTATTCAAAAACCTAAGAATATACTTTTTCCATAACCAATAATAAACACACCTCCCTGCAATTCTTTGAGAGACGACCCGATGTTTAAATACTTCGGTTATAAATTTTATTAGGTTTTGTTAATTGTGACAACCAAACTTTTGTACGAAAGGTTAATTTGTGACAAAAAATAGTTAAAAAAACTTAATTTTTTGTCCCTATTTAAAGAAATTATCTTCACACAATGAAAGCACATTCATTTACTTTTTTTTTTCTACTTCTATGTTCTTAAAGTTGTGATTTTTTTTAGTCTTTAAAATGTGAGAGCATTAGAGTTGAAAATGTTTTTTTTTTCCTGTGAAAATAATGGAAGCTAATGTGTATTTATTAGTAGTTATTAGTTCTTAATGACTTTAATGAAGTCTTCTTTTCTCATGAATTTAATAGTTATCTTTTTTAAGTCGACTCGTAGAGCAGTTTGTTGCCTTATTAGAAAATAGTGATCTGTTTGACTTAAAGACTATCAAACAACAATTTTCTTGGCACAGAAAGGTAAAAAATTATATTGAAGTAGTGAAAAAATTTTACCAGATTTGTACCAATAGTTGATGATTATCTCTTTGTTAGAGGCTTATACAAAAATATTAAATACACTTCAATCAGATCATTGACCTATTCTAGTACGCTATAGGTCGTCCCTAGCCAAAAAGATATAGACATTTTCAGTTTATTACGGCTTGGACTACTAACCCAGGGTACAGAGATATTGTGAACCAATCATGGCAGTCTCACTATAGAGAGGTGCATGACAAGATTTTGAAAGTGCAGAAGATCTCTTTAGAGCTTAATTCTAAAGTGTTAGCAATATTTTCGTTAGAAAATACGAGTTACAGAAGGTCTCTTTTATATGATATTTATGTTAATAGTACCTCTCTCTTAACTTATTTTAAGAAAGCATATTCTTTATAATTATATGAAAATAAGCCTTTAATAAATAATTATACAAATTGTCAATCATTTTAATAATTAAAATATAATTATCAATCATACATAATTATTATTTATCTAATATTTATGTTAATAACACCTCTCTCTTTTCAACTTACTTTTGGACAGTACTATCTTTATAATTATATAAAAATTAATATTTAATGAATAATTATACTAATTGTTAATTATTTTAATTATTAATAATTTTAATTATATTAACTATCAATCATTCTAATTAGTAATAATTATAATATAATTATCAATCATACATAATTAATATTTATATGTTATTCATGTTAATAGCTTTGTTATGCACGTGTATATTAATAACAGATAAATTGATATTAATATCAATTTCAATAATTAATTTTCTATGACTAAATGTTATATATAATACCACATATAAGGTTCATGAGTTTAAGTTTTATAGAGAAAATATTTTATTTAATGTTTTAATTTATTATTCTTCCTTGACTACTTCATATAATAAGAATGTATTATTATTCATTTTTTATTAAAATAATCTTTTTAAGGTACAAATTTTAATTTTTTATGATATTTTATTGATGTGCCCATTCTATTATTCTTTTAATAATTTGATTATTATTCTTACTCAATCTTGATTTTTTCATTTAATCTTACTGCGCGATTCTCTTTTGTCGAAATCATTTACGATGTACCACATCCATCAAATACTACATTGGGTTGTATTTATTAATCCAGATTCTAATTATATGGATGTAAGAATTTAACAAAGGGGCAATGAATTTTATTTTACTGAAGGATTACTACAAGAAATAGTGTAATTATCGAAATTAAAAATCGACGGCCAGATTTTTCGTCGATAATTTTCGACGGCTTGTCGTCGATAAAATGAAAAAAAAATTATTAAAAATAAAATACTAAAATCGACAACCATGTCGTCTACTATTTTAGTAACTTTCTAACTCCCTTAATTTTATTGTCACATTATCGACGAAATAGTGGGTAAAACTTTTTTTTCTTTAAAATCGACAGACTAATTTTCTATTTTAATAATTATAATATTGACAGCTTTTACTGTCGATAAATTTAGATGATGAGATTTTTTTTTTGAAATTGGATGGACGGTGTAAATTTATTAAATAAAATAGACAGCAAAAGTGTTGATTTTTATTTTAATTAAAATTGACAAAACTACCGTCGATTTTTATCAACAAAAAATCATCCCCGCGTTTACTTCCCGCATCCACTGTATCACTCAATTTCCTCTCTGCGCCGGAGAGCAGAGCTTCTTCTTCTTCTTCTTCTTAGAGCCCGCCGCCGTGCTATCCTCTTCATGTAAGTTCCTCTCTCTCTATCACTCTGTCACATTGTGATTCTGCTTCTTCTCTGTCGTCGAGTCCGCCGCCGCGCCATCCTCTTCATGTAAGTTTCTCTCTGTCTCGCGCTTTCTCTCTATCACTCTGTCATATTGTGATTTGTGAATCTGCATGTAAATTCTTTTTTTTCCACAGATCCATCGTTGCAACATCTTTGCCGGTCGCCGTCGCTATGATCCCATCGCCGTCGAAACTTCTTGTAAGTTCCTCCATGTCTCTCTCTGATAATTATATTTATTTTTTCAGTTTTGTATTTGTTATTTTCATCATGAAATTTTGAATTTGGGTTTGTTAATAACAATCGCATCAATATTACTGAAACCTAGTTTAGCATAATCAATTCTTCTTGCGCTTGTTGTTTATTTTGCTTTTGTTAATGTGGAATCTAGAAACAAGAATAATAACAGTTTCGGTAATGGAAAGCTTTTAGAGAAAAAGAACTTCTGCAAGTATGTCAAGCTTCCTCATTATTTTATGATTTTGTTTAATTTGTTCACAATACATTCAGCTAATTTAAGATGATAAAAGTTTGTTATTTTTTTCTCAAAAAAAAAAAAGAAATAAAGCGTGAGTAAGCACGAGTTAATACTTAATTTAGGGTACAAACTATCTGCTTCTTTAATGCTTTCAAATAACTCATATTCAATAGGTAGAATTAGTATATAAAGATGGCCATGCTTAGCTGGAGTTGTGTCTTGTGCTAGTATGATAGCCTTTTTCACCTTTTATATCCAACATCTGTACTTAAAAATAATAGTCTTTTACTTGAATGAAAGATGTGGGGAAGCTTGAATTTATTGTATCACTACGAAGGTTTTACTATGCCTGAGTTGGCCTGTTATATATATTTAAATGCATTTTAATGCACCAAGCAACTAAACCTATGTAGCTGTTTTTCCTTGTTGCAGGAGAAGTAGTGGTTTCTCCAGGAGAGCTTCCCTTTGCCGTCGCCGTTGCCTTCCCGTGTTTCCGAAGTGGGTCCTTTACTCCTCTTTGATCCTTTGATCCCTTGCTGTGTTGTGGGTGCTGAGTTTTGGATTTTTAATTTATTTGCTATGTTCATAATGCTCGTCTTATAATTTGACTTTTTGGCACAATTATATGTTACTACTTACTTTCATCTAGAAATGCTACTAAATAATTAGTGCATGAATCATTACTTGTATGCTGATTGCTACTTCTCATCTCAATAATTAACTTAAAATTAGTATTGTTTAAATTATTAGATTATTTTGTGATTGATTTATATTATGAGATGTAATTTATATAATATCATTTAAATATTAGAGTAAAGGACATTTTCGTCCTTGACCTTTTTTTTCGCGGACATTTTCGTCCTCAACCAATGGAAAATACATTAAAGCCCATGACCCTTGAAAAATGTGGACATTTATGTCCTTCCGTTGAATTCAGCCGTTTGAACTGAACGGAAAAGGCTGAGCTGGCAGAGGTGGTGCTGAGGTGGCACGTAATGGAGGCCAGGTGGCATGGAGTATTTCGTAACAAGACGTATAAGTCCCTGGAGACGCAGCATTTCGTAACAGAACGTATAAGTCCCTGGAGACGAAAACGACACCGTTTCGTCTCCTCCCTCATCTGCCATTTTCTTCTTCCTTGGTCCCTTTTCCCTTCCATTCTTCTTCCTCAGCCCCTGCCACCATCACCGCCGTACAGCGGCGCCTCCGTCAGCCACCATCAATGCCGGCGACCTCCTCCTTCTTCTCTTTTCGCGTCTTTTTCCCTTTCTCACTCCCTTGCTCCCATTAATCTCTCTCTCTTGCCAGCCTTCACCAACTGTCAATTTGTCAAAAAACATTTCATGTGTCGAGGGATAACACTGGAGAGTCCAGACAGAGAATATAAAGCTGAAGCAAAAGATATACCTCAAAAAGTAGTTATAGTTCTCTATCACTATCTAGTTGTTGTGCTTGTGCATTTGTTGCTGCCTTATCAGCTTCTTCCAAAACAAAGTTTTTCAATGAATCAACATCTCTTGAACCTGGCAATTCAAAAAATATGTAAACTTAAAATTCAATCTATTAATGCTCTCTCAAACGTTGGTTAACACATGGGGTGAGAGTGCAATGGGAATAGATAATACATGCATCCAGCAAGTAAAACAAATAAATAATTAAGTGGATAAATCAGTTAATAATTGATGGTAAAAAAAGCCATGATGTTTTTCATTGAGTTAAAGAATATCTTTCTTCATTCATGGCTGTTTAGATAATTAGATAAAGCAGTAAAGAATCACACATAAAATTTGTTTTAGAATTTCATTAGACTATAGGGGACATGGTCTGAAGTATATTCTTGGCATCTAGTTGACTACAGAAGAAACTTATTTTAGTAACAAAACCTCAACAAGCATTGGGATTTCAATCTGAGCAGATTGTTCATATGGCTTCCCATTATCCCAGGTCTCAAGTGCTGCAAGCTCATCATTGTGCTTCTCAAGCAGATCGGCAGCTCGCAACAATATCCTTTGCCTTTCTTATACAAAATCAAAGTAAACATAAAGGGATTTTAACCGAATAATCATACAAAGATTATATACTAATAAAAAGAATAAAATAAAGGTCCAATGGTATGAATTACATAGGCTGTCATCTTAGGCCATGGCCCTTGATCAAATGCCTTTCTTGCGGCTGCAACTGCTCTATCAACATCTTCAGAGTGACCCTCTACAACATGAGCAATCACTTCCCCTGTTCTTGGATCCAAGGTTGAAAAAGTTTTACCTGATACCAAAGAGGAATCCCAACACTATGGTAAGATACCCCCCACAAAAAAATTTCAAAACACTTTTTTTCTTCTTGGCAGTCAAAGATGCAAACTTTATGATTTTCATGTCTAACTATAGTGGAAAAAACAAGATCAACAACAAAGCACGAAGTGTCCTTCTCCTTGATCTATGAAGGGGAAAAAGTAAAAAACATTCCATGTGAATCTAATTGAAATTTTCACTCCCCGTCAGAAGAAAAGCAACATCCCAAAGGTCAATTTCAACAGTTTTCTCGCAAAACAAACAAAAACAACATGGGAAAAAAGGGAAAAAGAGTTTACCTATACAATTATGCAAATTGAGGACCCTCAAGCATGTGAAACCATTGGCAATGACGTCGAGGTTGGAGGAAAACCCTAACCCCTCGAGATGAACGAACGGTGGGTGGAAGAAGGGTGAGGAGAGAGAGACTAATGGGAGTAAGGGAGTGAGAAAGGGAAGAAGACGCAAAAAGAGAGGAAGGAGGAGGTTACCGACGTTGATGGTGGTTGACGGAGGCGCGGCTGTGCGGCGGTGATGGAGGCAGGGGCTGAGGAAGAAAAATGGAAGGGAAAAGGGACGAAGGAAGAAGAAAAGGGCAAATGGGAGAGGAGACGAAATGGCGTCGTTTTCGTCTCCAGGGACTTATACGTCCTATTATGAAATGCTCCGTCTCCAGGGACTTATACGTCCAATTACGAAATACTCTATGCCACCTGGCCTCCGTTACGTGCCACCTCAGCGCCACCTCTGCCAGCTCAGCTTTTTCCGTCCAGTGCAAACGGCTGAATTCAACGGAAGGACATAAATGTCCACATTTTTCAGGGGTCAGGGACTTTAATGTATTTTCCATTACTTAAGGACGAAAATGTCCGCAAAAAAAAAAGGTCAGGGACGAAAATGTCCATTACTCTAAATATTATTCAATATCTAAGTAAAATTTTGCTATGCTGTTATTGTTGTTGTGTTAGTTGTTCTTGTTGTTGGTTATTAGAATTATATTTGGTTATCATTTTCTTTTTTGATCATGGATAATATTAATAATCAAGAAGCACATGTGGATAGCATTGCATCTTGTAATAATTTGGTTGATAATTCTCAAGATTCTAATATTGATAGTCAATCACAAGCTCCCTCTAAGTTAGTTATTTCCACTTTTTAAAATATTCATCCCTCACACAGAGAGACACACTAGGACTAAGCTCTGATAATCTCATAGCTGTGTTTATTTCAGTTTTTGTGTGATGACTCTGAGAGAAGTATGGCAACTTCAGAAGCTCATTGTTAACTATTGTAATTGGGGCGAAAGCAATAGAAGTATAAGGTACCCTCCATTTCGTCCTTCTTCTTCTTCTTTCTATGCTGCATTTACTAACATGCTGTTTTCTTTCGTCATTCCTAATAAAAAATTCCTAATTCCTATCACTATATAATTGTTAGGTTACAGAGTTGATTTTTACTTTTGTTTTAAATAATAATAGGTATGTCACTATTTAACAAGAGAATGATTTGAATTTACACAAATTCTAAATATTTAAAGTATGTCATTATTTCAATTGGTTCTTGTTTTGAGAATGACTATAATGTATTTGTATCTAAGGTCTAGAATAGTTAATATATTATTTAAATATTTTAATTCTAATATTAGCATTTGAATAGATTAATTTTAAAAAATTTTAAATTGTTACTTCAATTTATATGTTAACGTTATTATTTTTGGATATGTTATTTTTAAATTTTTTAATATAAAATTTCTTTTTTTCAGTTTGTAAATTTATTTTTATTGGATCCAAGTATAATTAAGAAAGAATTCAATAATTAAGTTAAAAAATATTACTAATAGTAAATTGTACCTTTAAATTATTAATCTAACAAAAACTAAATCCTAAAAAATACTATTAGTTGTACCAAACAAATTATTAACGTTGTAATAAAATATCTATACAGAATAATTTAAAATAAGACAAATATTTTAATCAATTATGTGAAGTTATTGTGAACAAATAATAAATAGTAATTTTATTTGTGTATAATTTTAAATTATTAATACATAAAAATAATTCTATAAAATATTAATAATTGCACTAAAAATTTTATTAAAGTATAAATGAATACTGATCAAGTTAAAATTTAGTTATCCATAAATATATATTTATATACAAAAAAATATAGATATAAAATATATGAAGTTAATAACTATAATTAGTGATTATAATAAATATATAATTAAATTAATTTTCAATTATTTTAATTGTTAATTTAGCATTAATTAAAATTTTATTTTTTCTATTTTAAAGCAGATGAAACCAATCATTATTATTATTAAATAAGTTTATAATTATAATTGACAATACTTTATGTAATCATAATACTCTTCATTATTATTATTATTATTATTATTATTATTATTATTATTATTTGTTCCGAGGGTTACCTGAAACGTGCAGCTCGGTCGTCTTTAGAGAGGCCCGAGGTGGGGGAATTGATGACCCGAGCTTGATATGCTGAGTGGTTGGTGGTTGTACCTGCAATGACACTCCGATGCTTAAGTTAGCATGGGTCCAAGCAGATATTGAGTAGAATTAGAGTATGAGTTATACCTGGGTGTTCCAGTGTATTTATAGTAGCTGGCCGTGATCTTCCCTGGATAAGATATTCTTATCTTATCTTATCTTTTGGGAGTTTTATCTCTATCTTTGTGGAACCGCCTTTCCTAGGCCTTTTCGGCCTTTAGGTTTTGGGCTGCGTCCCTTTTGATGGGCCTTCTTAGCTTTTGTTGTCCGAGGTCCGACCTCAGGCGTGGGCCTTGGGACGAGGTCGGACCTTTCATGGATTTGGCCGAGTTGGAGGAGCCCGGTCGGGGTATGAACAGTGCCCCTGCCCGAGTTCGTCCTTTTTTGGGAGGTCGAGCTCGGGCATAGTAGTTTTTCAAAATTCAAAAATGGCCGTTTCAGCATTTATTGTATTTTACCGTTTCTCCTCGATTTCCGTTCGGGCTCTGTGAAGGCATTATTTATTTGCTCCCTTCCTTTTTCCTCGTTTATTCTGTTCTCTTCCTATTTTTCTGAGTTTCGCCATCTCTTTTTTCGAGCAACGTTTCTTCTTTCTTTTTTCTTCTTCCCCGAGTTTTTCCGCGTGTTCTTCCGGGGTTTCCTCTGCGCCGCCGTTCTGTTCTCCTTGCTTCGGAGCTCATCGTCCTCGTTTCCTTCTTTCCAGGTTTGTTCCCATCTCTTTTCTTGTGCACATATGCTTCTGTTTCTTTTTCTCTATGCCTGGGTTGCCCCGAAAAGAGGCGCCACCATTGCTTTGTTTGTTTGTATATGGGGGGGGCTCTTTTCTCTTGGTATTTTGTTCCGGGTTGCTGCATTTTCATCTCGTTGTTTCTTGTTTTGCTGAATGGGTTTTCGCTGTCTGCTTTTATGTGATTTTTGCTTGCTGTTGTATTCTTCTTTGTAGGCAAGAATTTTTATGTCTCGAAAGGTTCTTCAAGCGATGTCGACCAAGATTCCGAGTGGTCTTGGTTGGGTAGATCCTGTTCCTCTAAGAGTCCCGTCTGTGGTAGATTCTGAGTATTTAGCTAGGTTTCGTAGGCAATGTAGCATATGTGAAGATAGGGAGTCTGAGAGGGATTATGAGCTAGTAGCCCCGGATTCCGAGGAGAGAGTGTGCTTTCCGCCTTTAGATAGTTCCGAGAAGCTCTTCTTTTATGCCTATGATTGTTTTTTCTCTAAGCTGGGTGTCTGACTTCCTTTTACCGACCTGGAGTCCGAGGTGTTGTGGTCTTGTAACCTTGCCCCTACGCAGCTCCATCCAAATTCTTGGGCGTTTTTGAAGTTGTTTCAACTTTTGTGTCAGTTTTTGGGTGTTGCTCCCTCTATTTCTCTTTTTTCCTATTTGTTTGTGTTGACAAAGCCGGGGTCGGGTGGAGGGAAAGTATCTTGGGTCTCTTTTAGGGCTAACCAGGGAAGAAAGTTTTGTACCCTGTATGATGAGTCCTTTCACGATTTTAAGAACTTTTATTTCAAGGTCCGGGCTACTGGAGACGTCCGACCTTTCTTTCTAGATGAGAGTGGGGAGCCTTCTTTTCCTCTTTGTTGGCAGAAGAATGTAGTGTCTGCTAAGTATACCTTTGAGAGTCTAGATGAGGTGGAGCAGGCTTTTGTGGGTGTGGTGAGCAGTTTATGGGGTCGGGCACCTCACTTGGACACGAAGAAAATGTTGGGAGATCCAAGCCTTCTCCGTTCCGAGTTAGGTAGTTCCCGACCT
>NC_029777.3:76614054-76614850 GCF_000817695.3 Arachis duranensis
TCCCTCTGGTTGTGGCCGAAGATCTTCTCGGGATTGAACTCGTCCGAGTTCTATTGTGTTGACCTCTTTCCCTTTTAGGCTCAGGCTTTCGTTGTAGCATCGCCGTGCTAGTTTTTGGTCGCCTTTTAGGGTAGCGATTCCTTTTATGGTAGGGAACTTCATACAGAGGTGTGGGGTTGAGACTATAGCTGCTAGTCTGTTTAGGGTTGGTCGCCCAATGAGGGCATTGTATGCTGAAGTGACGTCGACTATAATGTAGTCGATGCTTAATGTTTTAGACTGTTCACCTCTTCCAAATCTTTCAGGGGTTCGCGGGGTTTGTTCGGCCCGATCTTCGTTATCTCCTCGCCTTCTCTTCCTGGTCTCTTCTCCTTTCTCTGCTATGTATCTGTCGAGTTTTCCTTCTCTGGCTAGCTTTTTTATAATATTTTTTAGGTCGTAGCAGTCGTTAGTAGAATGACCATAGAGCTTGTGATATTCACAGTATTCGGACCGATCTCTCCCTGCTCTCTTGTGTTTTAGTGGTCGAGGTGGTGGAATCTTTTCGGTGTGGCATACTTCTCTTTAGATGTCTACCAAGGAGACTCGGAGGGGGGTGTAACTGTGGTACTTCCGTGGCTTGTCCGAGTTGGTTTCTTTCCTCTGTTCCCGATCTCGATCTCGGAGGGGGTAGGGTGATTCCTTCCTAGAAGAGGCTCTTAACTGGGATGTTTCCTCCATGTTGATATATTTTTCTGCCCGCTCCTGCACCTCGTATAGGGAGGTCGGGTATCGTTTGGATAGGGATTGGCTAAAC
>NC_029777.3:76617847-76618421 GCF_000817695.3 Arachis duranensis
ATAAAAAAGTAAAATAAAATAATTTAAACTTATTTTTTATTTTTTTTCAAATATTTTTATAAAGGATCCGTAGAATATTAAATGGTTTGAAAAAAAAGTGAGAATTAGGCGTATTTGTGTGTAATAATTTCTCTGCCTCGTTGTTTTGGGTTTCTTCGGCACTACTGCTACTCGGCTTTGCTTTCCTAAGTTTTGGGATAATTTGACTTTTCTTTTTTATTAATAATAACATATACTATACCATAATATGCTACACAGTGCATTATTTAAACAAACTATTTTTTATTTATTAATAAATTTGTTTTGTAAGCTTATGCAAAGTGGGCGGCAACACATTTAATTTTGAGTTGAAGTCTTGTAGTTAGTTCCACCGGCTGAGAACATTTTAATTGAAATAGAAATTTGTGTTATATAATTTCAAAATAAAAAGTTATAATTAGTATATTAAAAATTTAAAATCAATCATCAATAATTATTATATAATTTCATATAAATATATATCTTTTAATTTATTTTTAATTATATTTTATATTTTAATATATATTTAATATTGTGTCTTAAAATAGAGTCCAGA
>NC_029777.3:76618878-76622662 GCF_000817695.3 Arachis duranensis
ATTCTGCTAGACAATGACTTATTTGTACAATGTGTACAATGAGTTACAAAATGAATATTTTTCATACTATCTAAAATAATCCTAATAAAAAAGAATAACACTAATGGTTATATTCCTAATACTTTCTAAACTTCCATTGGCTCCTATATATATATATATCGTTTCTGTTTTGAAAGAAAATTGTTGAAGCGGGATAATTTTATTGTTAGCCTTTCTAATCATTTTCACCTTGTAGACACATTTTCTTCCGACAAGAACTATCATCAAATTAGTTTTCACAGACCAGGCATTATTAACAGTGAACTATGAAAGTATGAAAATTCAATTTGAGAATGAAAAAATTATTGAAATTCTTTATTGAAAAAACAATAACTAATGAAGTGGTTGGCTGTGGTTGGTGAACTATGACTGAAAACTTTTTGCTGGACTTTTTTATTGTGTGTGAAAGCTACTTTAGCACTCTAATGTCTTTCTCCCATACCTAAACATTGCAACTACTAGATGTTCCTTCCCAACCACAACTTCCACTGGCCTTCTACCTAGCTTTTCGGCATTTTTAGCAAAAAGAGCTTCACACATAAAGGCTCACACAAAACGAATCAGTTATTACTTATGACCCTATTTTGGGTTTTTTCTTTTTATCTTCCTATATACGGTATTAAATAATGGAATAAGCGAATTGTAGTATACGAACAACTAAAGTACCAAAACTAACCCTAAAAAATTAATACATTGACAAAATTAATCATAAAAAAGTAAAATTAACTCGTAACGACACTGACCAAAACTGACTAATCATTAAGACAACGTTAATGATTGATCCTACATCTAATGTTGATAATTAGATAGTTTTGACAAGCGCAAAACATGTTCATTATTATAAGTTACTTTTATATCTTTTCATTATTAGTTGTCTATCATTTGAAGCCCAAATAAAATTAACTAGTACTGGTAATAACTTTCTCTGGTTTGCCATAAATTATACTTGTAACCATAAAATCAATATCTTCGTTATAATAAGCATTTTTATTTGTTGGTATCTTCCAATTTTTCAGAATTGGAAAGGTTTGGACAAATTTTTTTTTAACATAAGTGGTTGCACACTTTTTCTTTTTGGTTTTGATCAGAAAACTTAGGGAAAAGTTTTTTGGTGAAGAAATACTTGGGAGCCGTGGCATTCAACAACATCACTAGGCTAGCATTTGGCAAAAGATTTGTGAACTCAGAAGGTATAATGGACGAGCAAGGAGTAGAATTCAAGGCTGTAGTGGCAAATGGATTGAAGCTAGGAGCATCTCTGGCCATGGCCGAGCACATTCCATGGCTGCGATGGATGTTCCCACTCGAAGAGGAGGCTTTCGCCAAGCACGGTGCTCGCCGCGACAAACTCACCAGAGCCATCATGGAAGAGCACACTCAAGAGCGGCTGAAATCCGGTGCCAAGCAACATTTTGTTGATGCCCTCCTCACATTGCAAGAAAAATATGACCTTAGTGAAGACACCATCATTGGTCTACTTTGGGTATGTTCTACTCACTAGTTACCATACAGTTTTGGATCCAATGTATTCATAATGCTTAATTAAATCATGTAAATTGCATGTAAGTCCATCATGCACAAATTCTCAACATTGATCAGTTTATCTAATCAACAATACTGAGAACGTGTCATGATGCAATGTGCAATTTACTTCTACAAGAGTATCAAAATTCAAAAGAACTCTTTAATTTTTAATTATTTTATTTTATTTTATTTTTGAAGGATATATGCGTAAAAAAAGGACTGAAAAAATTGATGATATTTCATTTACCTACCTTAAAGTATTAGCAACCATTTTGGTGCTTCCTTTCTTTTTCTTTTATTCTATTTCACCTACCGAAACCGTAATTGACATATTTGGCTTCATTCTTTTTTTTGGTAATACATGTTTGACTTCATTATTTATATAGGACATGATTACGGCTGGCATGGACACAACAGCAATATCAGTTGAATGGGCCATGGCTGAACTAATCAAGAACCCAAGAGTCCAACAGAAAGCCCAAGAGGAGCTAGACAGGGTCATTGGGCTTGAAAGGATAATGACAGAATTAGATTTCTCAAGCCTCCCATACCTCCAATGCGTGGCAAAGGAAGCCCTAAGGCTCCACCCACCAACCCCACTAATGCTCCCACACAGGGCCAATTCCAACGTCAAAGTTGGTGGCTATGACATACCAAAAGGCTCCAACGTGCACGTGAACGTGTGGGCCGTGGCACGTGACCCAGCTGTATGGAAAAACCCACTGGAGTTCAGGCCTGAGAGGTTCCTTGAGGAGGATGTGGACATGAAGGGGCATGATTTTAGGCTGCTCCCTTTTGGTGCTGGACGTAGGGTATGCCCCGGTGCACAACTTGGGATCAATTTGGTGACGTCAATGTTGGGTCATCTTTTGCATCATTTTAGTTGGGCCCCACCTGAGGGAACGAGGCCCGAGGAGATTGACATGTCGGAGAATCCTGGGTTGGTCACTTACATGAGTGCCCCACTTCAGGCTGTGCCAACTCCTAGGTTGCCCTCACATTTGTACAAACGTGTGCCTGCTGATATTTAATATTTTCTAATCCATACATATTTTGTTTACTCATTTTCACCTTTGAGTACAAATAAGACAAGTTTTTCCCTTTTGTTGCTTTTGGAAATTCTCCTCCTTGTTGTTGTTGGTAGTAGTATGTTTTGCTATTATGTCTTTGTAACTATCATTGAAATTACATTGAGAAACCTAAGGATTTTATGTATTTTACATTGACACCTTCAAACTCAACAAAGTCTGTCCCATTCAGGTTTTGGAATGAAATTCCTACTTAAAGGAAATATATAGTTTTTTAATTTAGCATGAAATATAGTTAAACAGGAAGAGAATTGAAGTGAAGTAACTCTAAGCATCTTGTTCTTGGTATTTGAAAGGAGGGTTGTATATCTGATTCTTTGCATGCTTAATGTATTCTCTTTCCAAGTTATATCTTTTCATATGAGTTGAGTAAACACTCTCCTTCTTGTCCAATCATACTACCTATACCTATATATATAGTACATGACAAACAAAGTGATGCATCATCCTCTCATTCTTCCTATGGGTTAACAATCGTACCACGTGTCACTGATCTGATACATCAACCAGTCATCTTGTGACATGTAACATTAACCCACCACATCATCGTGTCACGTAACACTTAACGTAACACGTCATCATCCAACTAACAGAAAGACTAACGTGACCAAGTCGTGTATTTTTTGGAGACGATTTCGATTAATTATCTTTCGAAGACCAAAATGGAGATCGGGACATCTTTCAGAAACGATTTTGACTATTAACTCTACTTTCTATTAACATGTCTATGCTATGCTAAGAGAAAGTAAAGCACAACTGCACAAGAAGCACTTCAAATATAGATAGGCAGAATCCCTTCTAAATTTGTAAAGCAAAATCCGATTACTTGTATTTTTATCTCTTCACATAACTTGTCACACAGTTTGTTATTACTGAAGAATAAACATATTATGTAGTAAGAGCAAACGCGGAATAAATTTACACGGCAAGCCACATTATGCATTTATTATTTACATCAAAGTATTAAAGGCATGTTTTATATGTATTAACTAGTTCCTATAATGTATAATACACTACACACAACACTTTTCGTCCTAGTGGTAAGAGAAGTGTCACTCCATTTACATAAATTAAACAAAGATAGCTACCGAATTCAGGGAGAATCTTGTTTCATCCAGCTAACATAAAACCTT
>NC_029777.3:76622691-76635671 GCF_000817695.3 Arachis duranensis
AGAAGCAAGTTTAATTTCACATAATCTTCAACTACCTGAAATTTTAGCCAAAAGAAGCATGCCAATTGAAGAAAGAGATAAAAGAAGACTAGAAATGCAAAAGAAAGAAATCCAAAGCAAGAAATGAGGAAAAAGTAGATCATATGGAAGCATGTGATGAGTATTTTGCTAATAGGACTCCTCACCTTGGCCCTGGCCAGAACAATCTCCAGAAGTTCATATGGAGACAAAGAGTTGGATCTTAGCGCAATGGACTTTACAGCATAACTGGCAGCGTCTATGATCTCAGGATCAAGAGTTGGCACTTCATGCCATCCCAGATTGTGTCCTTCTGATTTAAGAGTAGTATCATTTTCTTAGAAATAACATTGATATTTAAATAGGAGAGAAAAAAAAAATGTTAATAAATAAAGTAGGAAGAGATCCAAGTTTTAATGTAACAACTATGATCCCAACTGTACAAGCAGCGGCAGGACTAGACAAAAATTCTATGGTCAAAAAACATACTCTTTTTCGGGGGATGGTTCTCGCCTTCTCGGAATGTTTTCACGTTTCTCTGAGATTGTAAGGATATAAAAACTATCCCTTAAGTGATATTGATTGTTTCTACAACATTTAAACTATTGTCTTGGAATTTATTGCCCAAAATTCCATTCCATACAGCATCTTAGTTCTTATAATTGCGATAATTTTTTCCTTAAACTCTAGTAGCACCAATCTATCACAAACAACACCTAAAACTACAAATAAATGGTCCAGATGAATTAAATAAGTTACTTTTTAAATAATGACAACACAACCCGCTTATTTTTCTCTTGCCAGCTAGGTGCCAAATCCAATGTTTACTATTATTGAGTCAAGTAATAATCACACGAGTGCCAAAATAAGGTTAAACATTTATGCAGATAATGACTTAAAAATGATATAATGTGGTTTAAAGGTTAGTTACACACTACTATTATGCACCTCCATGCATATAAGCTTTTCTGGGTTCATTTATCCAATGTATATCCAATGTAGAAAGGATAAATTCACAGCCATGGTAAGGTCAATGTCATTATCCATATCTTTTCAACAATTAGAAGAAAACATACTCTCCAGCTCTTGAATATTTAAATCATTCAAACAACGAAACTGCTAACAGCTAATTTTTGTGTCATCAATAAAACCGGAGGAACAGATGATAAATGAAACATTCTTTATGGGAATTCATGAATAGATTTAAGGAATCTTTACCTTGCTGAACGCCAAGGTCTGAACTCTTAAAGGGAGTGATAGCATGAATTTGCCTGAATTCCTGCAACTGCTTGAAGTTCATCCATGGCTTCACCCAAATTTTGGCTTCATATAACTTCTTCTTTCCTCCATCAATTGCTTCAAGTGTAAGAAAATATATCTTACCCGCTACTACCTGCTCTTTTGCCTTCAATACCTTTGCAAACTCAAGAAGGCCATTCTGCATGAAACAGAAATAACTCAATATAGCTAAAGATTCGAACTTTGATTAAATAATTTGCATGGGAAGAGCGAAACATGGTTAGAATGGCCAAGTTAAGAAAATTCCTTTATAGGTTGATTTGGTTGGAATCAAGAAACCTATTTTCTAATTTTGTTCCCTGTTTTCAACCAACTTTTTTTCTTTACAAAAATCTGATAAACATAAACCCAAACAAGCGGTAATGATTTCCATTGTTCCTTTCTCTCTAATAAAATTGAGTAAAAAGTAAAAACAACTATTCAACTAAGATTTGTCCGATTTGGGAAGCAAGTACACAAGTAGTTAATTGTCTAAGGTATAGTTCTATGGAACACAATACGGTCTGCTAGGGGATGGGTACGCAGTGCGCCATGTTTAAAATATTTATGTGAAAAATATAATTATGGTATTGTGGTATGCAGATGAATTGCGAATTAGTATGCGAAATTGGTAATTCAGGTAACTGTGGTTTAAGCAAACCAATTGAAAACTCCCAAGATCAAATAGCAGGGTTAAGTGGTTAAGTGAAAGACACCACTTATCTAGACGACCAGTGACCAAAAGATGAACATCCACAAAATCCCTAGAAATTAAGCACGAATATTGGGAAAATGAAGAAAGGAATCAAATCAACAGGTCAATAAAGTTCAACCTTTAACACACATGAAGGAAATCAATTAGACAGGTGAAATACCTCTTTGTTGTTGTGTTCTTGAATTGCGAAACGAGCGAGGCTTTCGATTTCAGCGTGGTTCGAAACGGCGTCGTAGTGGAAGTCACGAAGCCCTCCGAGCTTCATCCGAATGATGTTGTCGTGGTGCTCTTCCACCATGCGAGATCCCAAGACGCAGAGCCCAGAAAGCGCAAGGAGAAGAGAAAGCAAAGTCACAAGAGAGGACGCACCAGGCTTCATCGTCTTCAACGAATTCTGCAACGAACAAATGGTGAATGAATTTTAGTTGCTTACTTGCTTAGTTAGCTTTTTCTTGGGGTTTTGGTATAGTTGGTGACTGTCATCGTATGTGCAAAGTGCGAACAAATTCTATTAAGGCCCCCACGGCCCCACCCAATTTTTGGAGACCCACACTTTATCGGTGATTATTAAGGCTAGAAAACGTAGCCTTTTGTGTAGTAACTTCTAACAACCGCAGGGTATTCATGAGTCGGGTAAAATTGGGTTTGATATGATTTAAATTTATCTCAAAATATATATCGGATCTATTTGTTAGATCCGAATCTGACCTTAAATTCGATTAAACCTACACATTTTTGAACTATGATTATATCGGTAAAAATCGGGTAAAAACCGAGCCGTTAATATTATTTTCTTATTAGTTAGCATGTGAAAATATCCAAATATCTAAGACTTTAACCATTATTTGACAGTAGTAAAATTTACTTAAAAAAATATAACAAGAACTAATTATTTCCTAAAATTAAATCATAACCACAATCAATATTAAATATTTAAATCAATACAAATAACACAATATTATGTATTAGTCTAAAGTCTTATGCATTTTAAATATAAAACATTAATTTATAGTCTAATAATGACTAATAACACAAAATATTAAGATTTACAATACTTAAATTTCATATAAGAATAGCTATCGTCCATCACTGATAACACAAAATATTAATTGTGTATGATGACTGTACCACCGAGTCGAGTTTGGGTGATCCGAGTTATGGCTTGGACCCGACCCAAAATAAAAATCAGGTCTATTTTTGAGATCCTTACCCGACCATAAATCCGGTGAAATCACACCAAATTAGCCAAAAAAATTCAGGACAGGGCCGAATCTTCAGGCCGGACTGGACCATAAACACCCCTAAACAACGGCATCACTTCTTTCGAAAATAATGATACATTTGTCTGAGTGTGTATTTTTAATAATTTAATTATTTTATAATAGAATTAAAGATTTAGCTAACATGTGTCTTAAAGGTATATAATAAATTTATTATTAACAAAAAATTTTAAATATTTTTATTTAATAAAAATAAAATAAATATATTAAAAATTTAAATTTTCTATATTTTTAATGAAAATATTTTTAATTTATCAAATTAATAAATATTGTTAAGTACAAGATGGATAAACTCTAAAATTAATTAATAATTTATTTCTCCCGCACGCTTATTATAAAAAATTGATTGAAAGTGACGGAAAAAAAATAATTTNTTATTATTTAAATTTTTAATATATATGTTATTTATGTATAAAAAAAACTTAGTTACCAACCTAGTTTTTTATAGAATTTTTTTAAATAAATAAATTAAATATTTTATTTATGGATTATTAATTTATAGCATATTTATCAATTTGCATCGTTTAATTTATCTCGTTTATACTGTAAATAAGATAAACATGTTTGTTGTTGTACGTATTACATTTGTATACGTATTGTAAAACAGGGCTTATCTTATTTACAATGTAAACGAGTTACTATGATAGTGACTGGGTACAGCTGATAATTCTAAAATTGGTTGTAGGGCAGGTAGAAGATACCAAACTGAAATACCCGACCGGAGTCTCTAGTACAAACTCCTCATTCTCATCATCCTCAGAAGAACCATCATCATTGCTATTGGCAACATACTCCTCATCGGACACGTTCATGTATATCACTAGACTTGCACAGTGCAACGGTGGTGATGCAAGAGGTGGGTCGTCCTGCACAAAATTCGAGTGGCCAAAACTACCACCACTAACATCACCAATCTTCATAAAAAGCTCCATCATTTGTTTCGTCATGATTCTTCCGTGGATATCAAACATGAAACGCACATGCTCATCGCTATCGAGCCAAATAGGCAAAACAAAAAAAAACTCCATTTTTCCATAAGTGCTATCAACCTATACCCAATTTTTTCAACCTTTTTTGTCTTGTTAGCATAGAAGTTCGTCAACATTAGACTTTTTATCTTAGAAAAAGAATTTACTATCTGAATACGCAACAAAATAGGATTTTCACACTCAAATATAACTTCATTGTCACTCTTTCTCATATTACAATTGAAATACAAACTTACAATAACATATCCACTACCTGAAGGATTACCATGTGTTCATAACACGTAGCGAAAGAAAATAAAGTAATCATAAAGATCTATTTTGTACTTAAATTTTATTTGAGTAATAAACAATATATAGATCAAATCTAAATACATGTGTGTACGCTAGTAAAAATTACTTTCTTCTTTGATGGTACGAAGGCACTATGCGTATCCACACCGAGACCAACCTTTGCTGTCAATTCTTTGACCAATGAATATCTGATCTAAATTGAGAACCTCTTTGCAACTTTTTGCATACCATAAAATTCTTTTCCAAGAATTAGGCTCACATACATTTATGTGTGTAGAGGTAAAGGAATAAAAATCCTTGTTATTCTCTCACCTTTCCTCTACTCTTGGCATACAAATATATAGTATGAGATTTGTTACTGATTTTAAATTTGATTCTCAATTCAAATTTAAATCATATCTTGAAATTCTAAATTTGAATCCTTCAAATTTATGAATCATATCATAACTCAATTTGAGACAGAATCAGTTAGGATCTCATCCAAATTTAGAAATAGAATAACTAATTATTCTCAAATCTCATTTAATATTCTTAATTATCATACTATTATTATATTCTTGGTGCTAGCAAAGAATATAATAATATTTCATTTGAATTAATATAATTATTTATTTGATCAAATCAAAATATAATTAAATAATTCTATAACAAAGATTAGAACATTCGTTAGTGTGTGACCCCATAGGTTTAATATTAAGCAGGTAGTAAAATTAGTCATACTAAATTTACTAATCAAGGTTGGCGTCTAGTAACACTCCTCAACGACCCGATAGTTTAAGTTAATATATTTTTACTAAGAACCTCAGAAGAACAAAATATAATTCATTCTATCTTTCCAGCTCTTAGTTAACGCTTAGAGTATGGTTTAATTGTTAAACTCTAACTTGTTACATTATTATAATGAACTGTGAATGACTTAAGAAACTCATTTTTTCATTCATTCAATTCCCTTGGCCACTGCTTTATTCATCTCGGTCATTATAATTATAGAGTTCAAACTCTTTACCGAGAGTTGACGGATTCCTTATTAATTGTACAAGTATTTAAATCATACTCAATATCCATTTAACTAGCACCCTAGGGTATTAGGTGTTCGAAATCAAACTATAATAAATACAGTGTTAATTACTATGACAGTCGCAGGGCAAAGGAAACTCTATTACTATATTCATCTTGAGAATATCCTATTGACAAATATGCGGTAATTATACCATTAGAAATTCTCAAAATGAGTCAGTTCAATAACCATATCTCTATATGCACCATCTATATATAATTTAGTCCTTTTTAATAATCAATAACCAAGAATAATTTAGATTAAATTATAAAAGATTTATCTCTCAATATTATGATCACTATCACAATGATAAATCTCTAAATTTAATCATTGACGTTATTATATTAATATTTTAATATAATAATAACAAATTATTTGACACGTGATTGATTGAATTGTGGTCATACTACTTATTTCCAACATTACCACTAGACATTTTTCCTAAAATCAGTGAAGAAAAAGGGAAGAGAAGAAGAAATGATGAAATATTTTTGAAAAATACAAATAGTTGCAACTCCTTTTATAATTGTTCCAAATTTATCATATTTTATCTCGTTTATAGTACAAATGTTAAGACTATACATTTTCTTCATAATCTATGTTCATTAGGGATGAGAATAGATCACTTTTTATTCCTAACATATTAGACTTATCACGTAATTAATTAGTCTGAATTTAGTTTACAGTTTGTTATAAACCTTTTTTTAAAATACTAAATTTGGTTTGATATTTAACATTGTCTAGCTTAAAATCTATTAAAAGACTTTATAATTTCTTTTTATAAAAATAAAAATATTTAAANAAAGGTTCAGACAAATTTGATAGATCAATAAAATTAATTAATGAATCTGAAATTCTGAATCTGGCCTATTAATATATTAAAATTTTTAAGAGAGTCTGAATGTGTACTTATTTTATAAAAGACTAAATACAGACTAAGCTACAAACTCCTTACAAATTGGATTACAGACTCCTAACAAATCGGACTATAGATTTTTGACAGACCACTTGACTTATTTTCATCCCTAATATTCATCCACTTCCGCAAATCTGATCTCCTCACATTCTTCTCCAGCAAATAGATCTGATTAAGTTTGATGGATCGTCTTATCGACGAGATCTTTCCACCGCGCTTTTCCCCTTACCTCCAGTTGAGAATGTAATATAATAACATCATTGCCGCGGTTGCTACCGTTTTGAATTTTCATGGTAATTCGTAATTGAGGTATTGCACACTAAACTACCTTCTCTTATTTTAACTCATATTTCTTCGTTATCTTTTTTACTTTGTTTTTCTTGGTGTGTTTCAACACTAATTTGCTATGGCTTGTCCATTTGTTATGATTAGAAAACTTTATCTTCAAAGAGAAGTTTGGACTTTGGGGGCTTAAAGTTAGGGACATAGGGTAATGAACTTCAGCACTTATTTTCCTAGTTTTACCAACATTGAAGTTCCAAATATTGATGATATTAACTTACAATTAAAAAATTACTTATTATAGATAAATTTAATCTTTATTATAGACTGATTTTTGGTTATCGACAAAATTATCGATAGATTTTGTTCTTCTGTAAAAATCTCGTAAGAAATTATTTATGTCGGTAATTTATTAATAGATTTTTCCCCTTTATCGACAGAATTTTCTTCGGTAATCGTTCCCCTCCTTTCGTGCTAAGACGTCATATTTTTTGACAAAGATTTTTTCTGGTATCGACAAATTTTTTTCAATAATTGTTACTTCCATTTCGTTTAAACCGTCTAATTTTTTGACAAATTTTCTGTCAGTAACTAGCATAAGATTAGTATGGTAATACAAAATTTTTTTACATTTTTCTATTGCAAAATAAATATAAGTTTAATGAATACAAATTTTCATTTAACTTGTACTCAAACATTCATAGTATTTCAAAATAACCAATATTTGATATTATAAATAGAACCAAACATGATGTTTGATTTTTACAATGTGTCAAGAACAAAGACAATAATGCCAAATTAATTATCAAAATTTTATTAAAATTTTTACATAAATGCACGGACAGAGTGATTAAAATAAGGCGAGCCATTCTTGAATGTCATATCATTTCCATCATTCATTTATGCCAGCAAATTCTTTGGCCATGCTAGTGGGTACCATTTTCAGAGGTATTTTGGTTAAACGTCTTTGCATTGAAAAATGAATCTGCCTCCAATAAAAATTCAATATAAACCTGCAGATACTCCATGGACATATAGTAAGCTTACTTAACATTCATCCTCTCATAATATTCATACGATTTTGACGACGCTCATATTTAAATGTATCTATGCACTATTAAATTAGTATACAATGAATGTTGGTTTAAACTAGCTTAGTTAGTTAGAGTAGTTGTAGTGTGGTAAACTATTTCATAGTTTGTGACAGTAAAGAATATTACCATTAAATCCAATCTTTTTTGTGTCTAACAGCAGCTTGAAGAAATGTAGCCTGTATTAAAAGAAGATAATACAAACATCATTCATTACAAGTTATTAGTAGAACTATTTGGATTGCTTAGTGTAGAATGTTTCACTTACTACATGATTAAGCTCTAGTTTCATATCTGTGTTCAAAAGAGACTGGTAACCTTTTTGACCACCCCAGAAAATATAATTTTCTCCCCCCAAATAATATGTCACCTGCAAATTAAATCAGCCAAATGGATCTTTCTTTTACTACTCTACATTCAGTTCATACACACAAATGTATCTCCATGGCTTTTTTCACTTGAACAGCAGCACATGCATACACCTGTAATTTAGAACTATGAAAGCAACTCAATTTGTTAGCCATTAACTCAGCATATATAATTGGAATAAATTAAAGACCATATATATTAGATATATACCTAGTAGCACCACCATGCATATAGCTAGAATACATGAATAATTGAGTCGTTCCCATAAAACTTTCTTGTTGCTCTACATTATTAAATAAAATAAAAAATAAAAATTATGAGATGAATACATACTTAATGCATTATTTAGAACAAATATATATGTATGACATAAGCTAGAAGAAAAAGGATCCTTCATGTCAAATTACCTTAGTTTAAAGGTCTTCAGCAAGAGCCACCACTTCATCCAAATTTTCATTAGCTTCCTATGACAAACTCAACAGGTGCAATAATCAGAAGCAGAGCATTATTAATTAATCAAGTACAAACTATGACAAATTTAAAAGATTGAGTAATCACCTTCAAAGTTTGTCCATCAGGAGCTATATCCCTATCGTGGAAGCACCAAAAATCAACCCTAAGTTTGCCTATGAACTCAAAGTTTGCTCTTAATGTGTATATTAAGTAATCTTATATGCACTAGCTATTATATTATATATTAATGCCCTAAATCATGGCATAAGAGATTCGTGAAATCATATATTTAAGTGTAAGAAATTAGTGTATACCAAAATAAATAAATAAATAATTATTTTTGCTTGTAAAAACTCAGAATATTAATAAATTTAAGGCATGTTTGACTACTAAATAAATAAATACATAAATAAATCGTTGGTACAATTGCATGATAGAGAATCCCATTACTATAGATTAAAAACAAAAATAATTCCATCATAACGTTTGTAATGCATGTTAGACTACTAAATAATTTTGTATTGGTATCTTTCTCAAACTACTCAGCTTCCTTTAAAGCTCTACTGAATTAATGTTTCAGAAAGTAGTCTAGAAACTAAAAAGTGACCAGTGGTACTTTAATATGGCAAGCATAAATATCAGTTCAACTTAAAAAGTAAAAGTGGGTTGTTGTTACTGGCGTAGAAGTCAACTACCATCCCACAGTGTCTCTACAGATATAATATAACGACAGAAGATGCTAACTAATGCATCAATCACCTGAAAAATACACCATACATAAACATAGGAATTAAAATTTTATTTGGATTTGAATAATGTGCCTAACAGTAATCCATATGAACTTTAAAACGGTCTACATAAACTATTGCAAGAATAATAAACAAAATAAAAATTATATCATAACAAGAACATACTAGAGAGAAAGATTTACCTAAAATCTGTGTACAAGAGGATTTGTTCCCACATCAGTAGGTTGAGACGATACTCCATAATGTTCCTGTAAAATATGGTAATTACAAGGAAACCAATTATCAAGCCATGAAGCTTCTAAATATTGGCAGCAAGAAGTAAAAATAAAGCAGTAAAGGATGTACAGAGGGAAGTGCAAACCTTGATCTTTTCATGATAATACTCAAGCTCACTACCAATTCCGTCCCTAGCTAAGCTATTTTTGGGAGAAAAGTTGCTTTTCACCTAAAGCCTCACCAACTAAAGCTTCCTGCAAGAATATGTAATGCCAATCAGGCATCATATTAACAATACATCAAAACAAAACAAAAATAAATATTACTAGGTTCATTAAGGGTTACAGTTCGTACTGCAGTGCGAACCATGTTCTCCTCATGAAATGCAAACCTTATGGCCTCAACATACGGTAGAAACGAGACAACTTCATCCTAAATGCATAGAAAGATAAAGTGAAAATGCTTGGACATCTCAAATATATAATGAGTTAATGACAGTGTTCTCCTCAATCTTTAATTTCTCATCCAAAAGATAAATTCTTTCTTTAAAAAAGGAAAAAACAATCAAATATTCTTAAAAGTAAACCTATTTGAATACAAATCCACTTAAGGTAGAAAAGTCAGTATCATTGTCAATCTTGTATAGTCAAAGCCTCAAAGAAATACAATTTCAATGCCTCAGAATAGGTGATCAAATCCCTAAGTTGGAAATTAGAAACATTTAAATAGAAAAAAGAGAATGGAAAAGGCAAAATTACTATTTATTTCGAGATACCAACATATGAAGATGAACCTCTTTCATCACTACAACTACAACAAGTTCAATCAGCATCAACAGTAATAAGAAGATAGAAACTGCAAAAAAAATTGATAAACCTAAAATTGACACAGAAAAATTGGACCTTAAACAACAAAATCACAAAATCAGAATATACCTAAAATTTACTAAGGGAGCAAACGCGACAAGAACGGTGGTCGAGAGATCTCTGTGACGACAACAATGAAGGTAGCAGACGCGACGAGAGCGGCGGAGAGAGCTCTGCGACGATGGTGATGAAGGGAGCAAACACGATAAGTGCAGCGGCGGAGGGAGCTCGTGCGACGCAAGGGATGACAGAGAGAAATTGTGCGACGCAAACAGCAGCAACAACGAAAGAAGCTCGTGCGACAGAGAGAAGAAGTAGCTCGTGTGATGGAGAGAGGAGGAAGCTTGTATTTTATTTGTGTGGAGTGTGAATGAAGCTCAAGACATTGGGGTTAAGTTAGGTTTAAGTCAATAGTTTTCGACGGAATATTTTAAATTACAGATAAATTTTCTATCTATAATAATTTAATAAAAATACAGTTTTTTCATTTAAATACAGACAAATTTTTTGTCGGTAATTATTTTCCACAAAAAAAAACATTTTTTCGACAGAATTATTGACAGATTTTCTTTTCTGCCTGTAATTCATGCTAATTCATTTTTCTTTGTTTCCGACAAAAATTCTCTCGCAAAATCTGTCTGTATTTTCGTGGGATAAAATCTGTCGGAAATATTTTTCTATAACAAGTAATTTTCTAGTAGTGATTGGATTTAATTATTCTGTGTGTCCCAATAGTTTTATTGAATTTTCAGTTACGTCCCTATATTTTTTTTAATTGGGTCCCTATGCCATTTATATTAGATTTTGTAATTAAGTCCTTACCGTGACCAAAACGTTGAAATTTAGTGAAACTATTGGGACTTAATCGAAAAGAAAAAAAAGTATTGGGACCTAATTGAAAATTTAGTAAAACTATAGGGACTGACAGAGTAATTAAACCTATTAATTGATAAAGCTAGTTATTAAATGCTTTTGATCAATTCTTTGCGTTAGTTCCTTTTTTAAAATTTTGTACTTATAGGCATGCTCTATTTCATGTTTTTTGTTACTTAATAGAATGATAAAATGTTAGCACACCTACAGAATATAGCCAACTCATAGCAGCACAACAATAATTATGCAGAAAGAGTATATTATGAATAAAGAATGTATAGTGTGTAGTATTATTTGTGCAGAAAATGTGAAAGTATTGTATGAGTATAAAAAGCCCCTATTCGAGTGAGAGAACACTCCTCTCTATCACAATTCTGTAATATGCATGATTCTTCTATTACATTATCCTCCTATTTGACACTCCCCTACTTAACTAACTACGTAACAAACTTCTCTCTCTTGCACTCACACAATCCCCTACAACACATCCTATCCCATATAGTAGTCCTGAGTCCACTGATGAGCGGATAATTTATACGTTTTTTGGCATTATTTTTAGTATGTTTTAGTTAGTTTTTATTATATTTTTATTAGTTTTTAGTTAAAATTCACTTTTCTGGACTTTACTATGAGTTTGTGTGTTTTTCTGTGATTTCAAATATTTTCTGGCTGAAATTGAGGGACCTGAGCAAAAATCTGATTCAGAGGCTGAAAAGGATTGCAGATGCTGTTGGATTCTGACCTCTCTGCATTCGAAGTGGATTTTCTGGAGTTACAAAAGCCCAATTGGCGCACTCTCAACTGCGTTGGAAAGTAGACATCCTGGGATTTCCAGCAATGTATAATAGTCTATACTTTGCCCGAGATTTGATGGCCCAAACAGGCGTTCCAAGTCATCTCAAGAATTTTGGCGTAAAACGCCGGAACTGGCACAAAAGCTGGCGTTTAACTCAAAGAAAAGTCTCTACACATGAAAGCTTCAATGCTCAGCCCAAGCACACACCAAGTGGGCCCGGAAGTGGATTTTTATGTCATTTACACATCTTTGTAAACCCTAAGCTACTAGTTCTCTACAAATAGGACCTTTTACTATTGTATTTTAAATCTTTTGATCATGTTTTTATGATTGAACCCTCTTTGGGAGGCTGGCCATTCGGCCATACCTAGACCTTGTTCTTATGTATTTTCAACGGTAGAGTTTCTACACACCATAGATTAAGGTGTGGAGCTCTGCTGTACCTCGAGTGTTAATGTAATTACTATTGTTCTTCTATTCAATTCAGCTCATTCTTGTTCTAAGATATTCATTTGCACCCAAAAACATGATGAATGTGATGATTATGTGACGCTCATCATAATTCTCACTTATGAACGCGTGCCTGACAACCAGTTCCGTTCTACAAGCAAACAAGGCTTGAATGTTTATCTCTTGGATTTCTTAATCAGAATCTTCGTGGTATAAGTTAGAATTGATGGCGGCATTCAAAAGAATCCGGAAAGTCTAAACCTTGTCTGTGGTATTCTGAGTAGGATTCAA
>NC_029777.3:76636416-76636559 GCF_000817695.3 Arachis duranensis
TTGTTCTTGATGATTTCCTTGCTCTGATCTTTAAATTCTCTTGTCTTGAGTGTTTTGTTGTTTCTCATATGCATTCTCAATATGTTAGTGTCAGTAGTATACAAACTTCTAAGTTTGGTGTCTTGCATGCATTGTTTATTTGA
>NC_029777.3:76636769-76638802 GCF_000817695.3 Arachis duranensis
AAGGAAAACTGGCGTTTAAACGCCAGCCAGGGTGCCTGGCTGGGCGTTTAACGCCCAAAAGGGTAGCATTTTGGGCGTTAAAGCCAAAATGGATACCATTCTGGGCGT
The DNA here is from genome assembly GCF_000817695.3 of Arachis duranensis. Taxonomy (NCBI): domain Eukaryota; kingdom Viridiplantae; phylum Streptophyta; class Magnoliopsida; order Fabales; family Fabaceae; genus Arachis; species Arachis duranensis. The sequence continues at coordinate 76,636,878 of NC_029777.3, forward strand.
TTAACGCCAGGATGGCACAAGAGGGAAGATTTTGTTTTTAATTCAAATTTTTTTCAAGTTTCCATAATTTTTCAAAATGAAATCTTTTTCAAATCATATCTTTTCAATCATATATTTTCAAAATCAATTTCTTTCCATTTTCAAAAATACTTGCTAACAATTAATGATTTGATTCAACATTTCAAGTATGTTGCCTTTTCTGTTGAGAAAGGTTTAATGTTTGAATCATATCTTTCAAATTTCTTGTTAGCCAAGTCATTAATTTTCAAAATCAAATCTTTTTTAAATTATTTTTCAATCATATCTTTTCAATCATATCTTTTTAAAACCATAACTTTTCAATCATATCTTTTTAATCACATCTCTTTCAAAATAGTTTTCAAATCATATCTTTTTGATTTCTAATTTCAAAATCTTTTTCAAAAATCACTTTATTTCTTTCTCAATCTTAGTTTTCGAAAATCATCAATCAAATTTTCAAAATTTCTTTTAATTGTTTTAAAATCTTTTACTTTAATTTCAAAAATTCTTCTCCTCTTCTCACATCCTTCTATCTATGGACTAACACTCCTCCACTATCAACAATTTGAACTCCATCTCTTTTGATAAGTTCGAATTCTTCTTCTACCTCTTCCTCTTATTTTTCTTTTCCTCTGACACCTGAAGGAATCTCTATACTATGACACAGAGGATTCCATACTTTCTTGTTCTCTTCTCTTTCATATGAGCAGGAGCAAAGACAAAAGCATTCTTGTTGAGGCTGACCCTGAACCTGAAAGGACCTTGAAGCAAAAACTAAGAGAAGCTAAAGCACAACTCTCTGTAGAGGACCTAACAGAAATCTTCAAAGAAGAAGACATGGTAGCCGAAAACAACAACAATGCCAACAATGCAAGGAAGGTGCTCGGTGACTTTACTGCACCTACTCCCGACTTCTATGGGAGAAGCATCTCTATCCCTGCCATTGGAGCAAACAACTTTGAGCTTAAGCCTCAATTAGTTTCTTGATGAGCGGATAATTTATACGCTTTTTGGCATTGTTTTTAGGTAGTTTTTAGTAAGTTCAAGCTACTTTTAGGGATGTTTTCGTTAGTTTTTATGTTAAATTCATATTTCTGGACTTTACTATGAGTTTGTGTGTTTTTTTGTGATTTCAGGTAATTTCTGGCTGAAATTGAGGGATTTGAGCAAAACTCTGAAAAAGGCTGACAAAAGGACGGTTGATGCTGTTGGAATCTGACCTCCCTGCACTCAAAATAGATTTTCTGGAGCTACAGAACTCCAAATGGCGAGCTCTCAACGGCGTTGGAAAGTAGACATCTAGAGCTTTCCAGCAATATATAATAGTCCATACTTTATTCGGAAATTGACGACATAAAGTGGTGCTCAACGCCAAGTACATGCTACTGTCTGGAGTCAAACGCCAGAAACACGTCACGACCCGGAGTTGAACGCCAGAAACACGCTATAACTCGGCGTTCAACTCCAAAAGAAGCCTCAGCTCATGGATAGATCAAGCTCAGCCCAAAAACACACCAAGTGGGCCCCGGAAGTGGATTTATGCATCAATTACTTACTCATGTAAACCCTAGTAGCTAGTCTAGTATAAATAGGACTTTTTACTAGTGTATTAGACATCTTTTGATCACTTTAGATCTTAGGATCATCTTGGGACGATTAGTTCTCAAATCATGGAAGCTGGCCATTCGGCCATGCCTGGACCTCTCACTTATGTATTTTCAACGGTGGAGTTTCTACACACAATAGATTAAGGTTGTGGAGCTCTGCTGTACCTCAAGTTTCAATACAATTACTATTATTTTCTATTCAATTCTCTTTTATTCTTATTCCAAGATATATGTTGCACTTCAACTTGATGAATGTGATGATCCGTGACACTCATCATCATTCTCACCTATGAACGC
>NC_029777.3:76638954-76640083 GCF_000817695.3 Arachis duranensis
TAACCTTGTCTGTGGTATTCCGAGTAGGATTCCGGTATTGAATGACTGTGACGAGCTTCAAACTCCTGAAGGCTGGGCGTCAGTGACAGATGCAAAAGAATCAAGGGATTCTATTCCAACCTGATTGAGAACCCACAGATGATTAGCCGTGCTGTGACAGAGCATAGGACCATTTTCACTGAGAGGATGGGATGTAGCCATTGACAATGGTGATGCCCTACATACAGCTTGCCATGAAAAGGAGTAAGAAGGATTGGATGAATGTAATAAGAAAGTAGAGATTCAAGAGGAGCACAGCATCTCCATATGCCTATCTGAAATTCCCACTATTGATCTACATAAGTATTTCTATCCTATTTTATTTTCTGTTTATTATTGATTTTCGAACTTATCATAAACCATTTTATCTGCCTAACTGAGATTTACAAGGTGACCATAGCTTGCTTCATACCAACAATCTCTGTGGGATCGACCCTTACTCACGTAAGGTATTACTTGGATGTTCCAGTACACTTGCTGGTTAAGTTGAACAGGGTGGTGACCACACATAATTGTAAACCATGGTATTGGCATCATGTTTTTGGCGCCATTTCCAGGGAAAGAAAAAGCAATGAATTTTACAAAATGCAATAACATATGAATCACAATTTTGTCCACCAAGTTTTTGGCGCCGTTGCCGGGGATTGTTCGAGTATGGACAACTGACAGTTCATCTTGTTGCTCAGATTAGGTAATTTTCTTTTCAAAAATTTTTCGAAAATCTTTTTCAAAATTTTTCTTTTCTTTTTCGTTTTTTCCAAACTTTATTTTCGAAAAATATAATAAAAATACAAAAAAAATCATAAAATCATAAAATTCAAAAATATTTTGTGTTTCTTGTTTGAGTCTTGAGTCAATTTTTAAGTTTGGTGTCAATTGCATGTTTTTAAAATTTATGCATTATTTTCGAAAATTCCATGCATTCATAGTGTTCTTCATGATCTTCAAGTTGTTCTTGACAAGTCTTCTTGTTTGATCTTGATGTTTTGTTGTTTTGTGTCTTTTGTCGTTTTTCATGTGCATTTTTGCATTCATAGTGTCTAAACATGAAAAATCTCTAAGTTTGGTGTCTTGCATGTTTTCTTTTCTT
>NC_029777.3:76640301-76641146 GCF_000817695.3 Arachis duranensis
ATCTTTTTAAATTCTTTTTCAAATTATTTTCAAAATCTTTTTCTTATCTTTATATCAAATTTTCGAAAACTCACTAACAATTAATGTGATTGATTCAAAAATTTGAAGTTTGTTACTTTCTTGTTAAGAAAGGTTCAATCTTTAAGTTCTAGAATCTTATCTTGTAGTTTCTTGTTAGTGAAGTAAGTAATTTTAAATTTAAAAATTAAATCTTTTTCAAACATATCTTATCATATCTTTTTCAAAAATTTAATTTCAAAATATCTTATCTAACTTCTTATCTTCTTATCTTTTCAAATTTGATTTTAATATCTTTTTCAACTAACTCGTTGACTTTGTGTTTGTTTCTTATCTTTTTCAAAACCACCTAACTTCTTTTCCCTCTCTAATTTTCAAAAATACCTCGCTCTTTTTCAAAAATTCTCTTTAATTGTTTAAATTTTAATTTTAATCTTATCTTATCTTTAATTTTCAAAAATACTAACCTCTTTTTCAAAATTATTTTCGAAATTCTCCCTCTCTTTTCTTATTCTATTTAATTATTTATTTACTGACACTTCTCTTCACCTCTCTTCATCTAAAAATCCGAACCTATTCTTCTTCACTCTTCCCCCCTTTCTTCTTCTACTAACATAAAGGAATCTCTATACTGTGACATAGAGGATTCATTTTCTTTTCTTGTTTTCTTACCTTTCATATGAGCAGGAACAAGGAAAAAGACACTCTTGTTGAAATTGATCCTGAACCTGAAAGGACTCTGAAGAGGAAACTAAGAGAAGCTAAATTACAACAATCTAAAGGAAACCTTTCAGAAACATTAGAACAAGAGAAGGAGATGGCAGCCA
>NC_029777.3:76641264-76642359 GCF_000817695.3 Arachis duranensis
GTGTCCATCTGACATGTTTTCAGAATGGACCATATTAGATATATTCTATTATGGTCTATCTGAATTTTCAAAAATGTCACTAAACCATTCTGCAGGTGGATCCATCCACCTAAAGAAAACACCTGCAGAAGTTCAAGAACTCATTGACATGGTTACGAATAACTAATTCATGTACACTTCTGAGAGGAATTCCGTGAATAATGGGACACCTTAGAGGAAGAGAGTTCTTGAAATTGATGCTCTGAATACCATGTTGGCCCAGAACAAAGTGTTGACTCAGCAAGTCAACATGATCTCTCAAAGTCTGAATGGATGGCAAAATGCATCCAACAGTACTAAAGAGGCAGCTTCTGAAGAAGCTTATGATCCTGAGAACCTTACAATGGCAGAGGTTAATTACATGGGTGAACCTTATGGAAACACCTATAATTCATCATGGAGAAATCATCCAAATTTCTCATTGAAGGATCAACAAAAGCCTCAACAAGGCTTTAACAATGGTGGACGCAATAGGCTGAGTAATAGCAAGCCTTTTCCATCATCTTCTCAGCAACAGACAGAGAATTCTGAACCAAACACTTCTAATTTAGCCAATCTAGTCTCTGATCTGTCAAAGGCCACTTTCAGTTTCATGAGTGAAACAAGATCCTCCATCAGAAATCTGGAGGCACAAGTGGGCCAGCTGAGTAAGAAAGTCATTGAATCTCCTCCCAGTATTCTCCCAAGCAATACAGAAGAGAATCCAAAAGGAGAGTGCAAGGCCATTGATGTGATCAATATGGTCGAATGCACAAGGGAGGAGAAGGACGAAAATCCTAGTGAGGAAGACCTCCTGGGACATATCTCAAGCAAGAAGGAGTTTCCTATTAAGGATCCAAAGGAATCTGAGGCTCATATAGAGACCATAGAGATTCCATTAAATCTCCTTTTGCCATTCATGAGCTCTGAAGACTATTCCTCCTCTGAAGAGGATGAAGATGTGACTGGAGAGCAAGTTGCTCAATATTTCGGAGCTATCATGAAGCTGAATGCCAAGTTGTTTGGTAATAAGACTTGGGAAAGTGAACCTCCCTTGCTCATTAATGAACTAGATAC
>NC_029777.3:76642686-76647356 GCF_000817695.3 Arachis duranensis
AAGAGCTTCTCTCAGTTCAGAGTCAAGAAGAGCCCCCACAGTCAAACTCTAAGTTTGGTGTTGGGAGGCCACAACCAAACACTAAGTTTGGTGTTAAGACCCCATATCCAAACTCTAAGTTTGGTGTTGGGACTATACAAAATTGACCTGATCACCTGTGAGGCTCCATGAGAGCCCACTGTCAAGCTAATGACATTAAAAGAGCGCTTGTTGGGAGGCAACCCAATTTTATTTATGTAATTTTTATTTTATTTTTATTTTGTGTTTTATTAGGTGCATGATCATGTGGAGTCACGAAAAAAATATAAAAATTAAAAACAGAATCAAAAACAGCAGAATAAAAATCACACCCTGGAGGGAGGACATATTGGCGTTCAACGCCAGTAAGGAGCATCTGGTTAGCGTTCAACGCCAGAACAGAGCATGAATCTGGTGCTGAACGCCAGAAACAAGCAACATTCTGGCATTTGAACGCTAGGAATATGCCTTGAGAAAAGCTGGCGCTGAACGCCAGAAACATGGTACACATGGGCGTTGAACGCCCAGAACGTGCATCACCTCGGCGTTTAAACGCCAGAATGGTATGCAAAGGCATTTTGCATGCCTATTTGGTGCAGGGATGTAATTCCTTGACACCTCAAGATCTGTGGACCCCAAAGGATCACCTCAAGATCTGTGGACCCCAGAGGATCATCTCAGGATCTATGGACCCCACAGGATCCCCACCTAACATATTCCCACCTTACCTCCTAATCCTATAACACTCTTCCCCATGTCACATTTCCCAACAACTTTAATTTTTCTTCCCAATTACCCCCTTCACCACTCACATCCATCCACTCTTCCCCATAAACCCCACCTACCTTCAAAATTCAAAAACACTTTCCCACCCAAACCCAGCCTACATGGCCGAACCTACCCTCTCCCCTTTCCCTATATATACCCTTCCATTCTACTTTATTTTCACACAACACAAACTCCCTCTTCTACACCTTGGCCGAAACACCATCCCTCACTCTCATCCATAATTTTCTTCTTCTTCTTCTTCTTCTTCTCTTCTTTCTTCTCTTGCTCGAGGGCGAGCAATATTTTAAGTTTGGTGTGGTAAAAGCATAAGCTTTTTGTTTTTCCATTACCATCAATGGCACCTAAGGCCGGAGAATCCTTTAGAAAAGGAAAAGGGAAGACAAAAGCTTCCACCTTCGAGTCATGGGAGATGGAAAGATTCATCTCCAAAAGCCATCAAGACCACTTCTATGATGTTGTGGCAAAAAAGAAGGTGATCCCTGAGGCCCCTTTCAAGCTCAAGAAAAATGAGTATCCAGAGATCCGACATGAGATCCGAAGGAGAGGTTGGGAAGTCCCAACCAACCCCATGCAACAAGTCGGAATCTTAATGGTTCAAGAGTTCTATACCAATGCATGGATCACTAGGAACCATGATCAAAGTATGAACCCGAGTCCAAAGAATTATCTTACAATGGTTCGGGGGAAATACTTAAATTTTAGTCCGGAGAATGTGAGGTTGGTGTTCCACTTGCCCATGATGCAAGGAGATGTACGCCCCTACACTAGAAGGGTCAACTTTAATCAAAGGTTGGACCAAGTCCTAATGGACATATGTGTGGAAGGAGCTCAATGGAAAAGAGACTCCAAAGGCAAGCCAATTCAACTAAGAAGACTAGACCTCAAGCCTGTGGCTAGAGGATGGTTGGAGTTCATTCAACGCTCCATCATTCCCACTAGCAACCGATCTGAAGTTACTGTGGATCGGGCCATCATGATTCATAGCATCAGGATTGGAGAGGAAGTAGAAGTTCATGAAGTCATCTCCAATGAAATCTACAAAATAGCCGAAAAGCCCTCCACCATGGCAAGGCTAGCTTTTCCTCACCTTATTTTTCATCTATGTTACTCAGCTAGAGTTATCATAGAAGGAGACATCTCCATTGAGGAGGATAAGCCCATCACCAAGAAGAGGATGGAGCAAGCAAGAGAGACCCTCCACGGATCTCAAGAGATGCATGGGGAAGCTCATCATCAAGAAATCCCTGAGATGCCTCAAGGGATGCACTTTCCTCCCAACAACTATTGGGAACAACTCAACACTTCCTTAGAAGATTTGAGCTACAATGTGGAACAATTAAGGGTAGAACATCATGAGCACTCCGTCATTCTCCATGAAATAAAAGAAGATCAAAGAGCAATGAGGGAGGAGCAACAAAGGCAAGGAAGGGACATAGAAGAGCTTAAGGACATTGTTGGTCCTTCAAGAAGAAGACGCCACTAAGGTGGATTCATTCCTTGTTCTTATTTCTTTCTGTTTTTCGATTTTTATGCTTCATGTTTATTTATGTTTTGTGTCTCTACTTCATGATCATTAGTGTTTAGTAACTATGTCTTAAAGTTATGAATAATTCCATTAATCCTTCACCTTTCTTAGATAAAAAATGTTTTTAATTCAAAAGAACAAGAAGTACATGAATTTCGAATTTATCCTTGAATTTAGTTTAATTATATTGATGTGGTGACAATACTTTTTGTTTTCTGAATGAATGCTTGAACAGTGCATGATTTTGATCTTGTTGTTTATGAATGTTAAAATTTTTGGCTCTTGAAAGAATGATGAACAAAGAGAAATGTTATTGATGATCTGAAAAATCATAAAATTGATTCTTGAAGCAAGAAAAAGCAGTAAAAAGTAAAAAGCTTGCGAAAAAAATTGGCGAAAAAAATATATAGAAAGAAAAAAAGAAAAAGCAAGCAGAAAAATCCAATAGCCCTTAAAACCAAAAGGCAAGGGTAAAAAGGATCCAAGGCTTTGAGCATCAATGGATAGGAGAGCCAAAGGAATTAAAATCCAGGCCTAAGCGGCTAAATCAAGCTGTCCCTAACCATGTGCTTGTGGCATGCAGGTCCAAGTGAAAAGCTTGAGACTGAGTGGTTAAAGTCGTGATCCAAAGCAAAAGAGTGTGCTTAAGAGCTCTGGACACCACTAACTGGGGACTCTAGCAAAGTGATGAGCGGATAATTTATACGCTTTTTGGCATTGTTTTTAGGTAGTTTTTAGTAAGTTCAAGCTACTTTTAGGGATGTTTTCATTAGTTTTTATGTTAAATTCACATTTTTGGACTTTACTATGAGTTTGTGTATTTTTCTGTGATTTCAGATAATTTCTGGCTGAAATTGAGGGACTTGAGCAAAACTCTGAAAAAGGCTGACAAAAGGACTGCTGATGCTGTTGGAATCTGACCTCCCTACACTCAAAATAGATTTTCTAGAGCTACAAAACTCCAAATGGCGCGCTCTCAACGGCGTTGGAAAGTAGACATCTAGAGCTTTCCATCAATATATAATAGTCCATACTTTATTCGGGAATTGACGACGTAAAGTGGCGCTCAACGCCAAGATCATGCTGCTGTCTTGAGTTAAACGCCAGAAACACGTCACGACCCAGAGTTGAACGCCAGAAACACGCTATAACTCAGCGTTCAACTCCAATAAAAGCCTCAGCTCGTGGATAGATCAAGCTCAACCCAAACATACACCAAGTGGGCCCTGGAAGTGGATTTATGCATTAATTACTTACTCCTGTAAACCCTAGTAGCTAGTTTAGTATAAATAGAACTTCTTACTAGTGTATTAGTGATCTTTTGACCATTCGGTCTTTTGATCACCTTCATGGGGGCTGGCCATTCGGCCATGCCTGAACCTTTCACTTATGTATTTTCAACGGTGGAGTTTCTACACACCATAGATTAAGGGTGTGGAGCTCTGCTGTACCTCAAGCTTCAATACAATTACTATTACTTTCTATTCAATTCTCTTTTATTCTTATTCAAAGATATACGTTGCACTTCAACTTGATGAATGTGATGATCCGTGACACTCATCATCATTCTCACCTATGAACGCGCGTGATTGACAACCACTTCCGTTCTACCTTAGACCGGGCGCATATCTCTTGGATTCCTCCAACAGAATCTTCGTGGTATAAGCTAGATAGATGGCGGCATTCATGGGAATCCGAAAAGTCTAACCTTGTCTATGGTATTCCGAGTAGGATTCCGGGAATCTGGAAAGTCTAACCTTGTCTGTGGTATTCCGAGTAAGATTCCGGTATTGAATGACTGTGACGAGCTTCAAACTTCTAAAGGCTGGGCGTTAGTGACAAACGCAAAAGAATCAATGGATTCTATTCCAACCTGATTGAGAACCGACAGATGATTAGTCGTGCTGTGACAGAGCATTTGGACCATTTTCACTGAGAGGATGGGATGTAGCCATTGTCAAGGGTGATGCCTCCAGACGATTAGCCGTGCATTGACAGCGCATAGGACCATTTTCCCGAGAGGATGAAAAGTAGCCATTGACGACGGTGATGCCCTACATACAGCTTGCCATGGAAAAGAGTAAGAAGGATTGGATGAAAGCAATAAGAAAACAGAGATCCCGAGAGGATTCTAGCATCTCCACACGCCTATCTGAAATCCCTACCATTAATTTACATAAGTATTTCTATCCTATTTTATTTTCTGTTTATTATTAATTTTTGAACTCATCATAAACTATTTAATCTGCTTAACTGAGAATTACAAGGTGACCATAGCTTGCTTCATACCAACAATCTCTGTGGGATCGACCCTTACTCACGTAAGGTATTTCTTGGA
>NC_029777.3:76647508-76647855 GCF_000817695.3 Arachis duranensis
TAAGATCCCAATTCATCATACCATGATCTCTTTGGGGTATTTTTGATTTCATACAAATACAAAGAGACCAATTTTGAGGATCACAATTTTGTCCACCAAGTTTTTGGCGCCGTTGCCGGGGATTGTTCGAGTATGGACAACTGACGGTTCATCTTGTTGCTCAGATTAGGTAATTTTCTTTTCAAAACCTTTTTCAAAATTTTTCTTTTCTTTTTTTTTTGTTTCTCCAAACTTTATTTAAAAAAAATTTAATAAAAATCCAAAAAAAATCATAAAATCATAAAAATAAAAAATATTTGGTGTTTCTTATTTGAGTCTTGAGTCAATTTTTAAGTTTGGTGTCAATT
>NC_029777.3:76648174-76648540 GCF_000817695.3 Arachis duranensis
AATCTTTAAATTCTAGAATCTTATCTTTTAGTTTCTTGTTAGTTAAGTAATTAATTTTAATTTTAAAAATTAAATCTTTTTCAAAACTAATTTCAATCATATCTTTTTAAAACCATATCTTTTAAAATCATATCTCTTCAAAAAAATATCTTTTTAATCTTATCTTTTCAAAAATCATATCTTTTTATCATATCTTTTTATCGTATCTTTTATATCATATCTTTTTCAAAATTTTATCTTTTTCAAAAAATTGATTTTAAAATATCTTATCTAACTTCTTATCTTCTTATCTTTTCAAATTTGATTTTAATATCTTTTTCAACTAACTAATTAACTTTTTGTTTGTTTCTTATCTTTTTCAAAACT
>NC_029777.3:76648759-76649497 GCF_000817695.3 Arachis duranensis
TTTATTTACTAACACTTCTCTTCATCTCTTATCACCTCCCCTATCCTTACTCTTTATACAGACTATTCATCCCTCTCCTTCGATTATCCCCTTTCTTCTTCTACTAATAATAAAGATCCTCTTTACTGTGACATAGAGGATTCCTCTTCCTTTTCTTTTCCTCTTCTCTTTCATATGAGCAGGAACAAGGATAAAGACACTCTTGTTGAAGCTGATCCTGAACCTGAAAAGACTCTGAAGAGGAAGTCAAGAGAAACTAAAAATCAACAATTCAGAGAAACCTCAAAAAAAAAAAAGAAAAGAAAAAAAAGAGAAAAGGGAAGACAAAAAGCTTCCACCTCCAAGTCATGGGAGATGGAGATATTCATCTCAAGGGTCCATAACTCAGTAGAAGAGCATTTGACTGCACATCAAGAGAGCATGAGAAATTCACTCATCAAGAAATCCCTAAGATACCTCAGGGGATACATGTTCCTCCACATAATTATTGGAAGCAACTAAGGATAGGAACACCAAAATCACTAGGGATCATGCAACAGAAGCAAGGAAGAGACATAAAGGAACTCAAAAAGCACCATTGGTTCTTCAAGAGGGCACCACCCTCACTAAGGTGGACTCATTCCTTGTTCTTATTTCTCTGCTTTTCGGTTTTTATCCTTCATGTCTATCTATATTTTGTGTCTCTACTTCATGATCATTAAGATGTAGTAACTATGTCTTAAAGCTATGAATAAATTC
>NC_029777.3:76650308-76651518 GCF_000817695.3 Arachis duranensis
TGATTTCAGGTAATTTCTGGCTGAAATTGAGGGACTTGAGCAAAACTCTGAAAAAGGCTGACAAAAGGACTGCTGATGCTGTTGGAATCTGACCTCCCTACACTCAAAATGGATTTTCTAGAGCTACAAAACTCCAAATGGCGCGCTCTCAACGGCGTTGGAAAGTAGACATCCAGAGCTTTCCAGCAATAGATAATAGTCCATACTTTATTGGGGAATTGACGACGTAAAGTGGCGCTCAACGCCAAGATCATGCTGCTGTCTAGAGTTAAACGCCAGAAACACGTCATGACCCGGAGTTGAACGCCAGAAACATGCTATAACTCGGTGTTCAACTCCAATAAAAGTCTCAGCTCGTGGATAGATCAAGCTCAGACCAAACATACACCAAGTGGGCCTCGGAAGTGGATTTATGCATCAATTACTTACTCCTGTAAACCTTAGTAGCTAGTTTAGTATAAATAGAACTTCTTACTAGTGTATTAGTGATCTTTTGACAATTCAGTCTTTTGATCACCTTCATGGGGGCTGGCCATTCGGCCATGCCTGAACCTTTCACTTATGTATTTTCAACGGTGGAGTTTCTACACACCATAGATTAAGGGTGTGGAGCTCTGCTGTACCTCAAGCTTCAATACAATTACTATTACTTTCTATTCAATTCTCTTTTATTCTTATTCCAAGATATACGTTGCACTTCAACTTGATGAATGTGATGATCCGTGACACTCATCATCATTCTCACCTATGAACGCGCGTGACTGACAACCACTTCTGTTCTACTCTAGGCCGGGCGCATATCTCTTAGATTCCCCAACAGAATCTTCGTGGTATAAGCTAGATAGATGGCGGCATTCATGGGAATCCGAAAAGTCTAACCTTGTCTGTGGTATTCCGAGTAGGATTCCGGGATTGAATGACTGTGACGTGCTTCAAACTTTAACAGGCTGGGCGTTAGTGACAGACGCAAAAGAATCAAGGGATTCTATTCCAACCTGATTGAGAACCGACAAATGATTAGCCGTCCTGTGACAGAGCATAGGACCATTTTCACTGAGAGGATGGGATGTAGCCATTGACAACGGTGATGCCCTAGATACATCTTGCCATGGAAAGGAGTAAGAAAGATTGGATGAATGTAATAAGAAAGTAGAGATTCAAGAGGAGCACAGCATCTCCATACGCCTATCTGAAATTCCCACTATTGATC
>NC_029777.3:76651641-76651871 GCF_000817695.3 Arachis duranensis
GACCATAGCTTGCTTCATACCAACAATCTCTGTGGGATCGACCCTTACTCACGTAAGGTATTACTTGGATGACCCAATACACTTGCTGGTTAAGTTGAATGGAGTTGTGACTACATATAGTTGTGAACCATGGTCTTGGCATCATGTTTTTGGCGCCATTGCCAGGGAAAGAAAAAGCAATGAATTTTACAAAATGCAATAACATATGAATCACAATTTCGTCCCACAAG
>NC_029777.3:76652091-76654700 GCF_000817695.3 Arachis duranensis
CAACCTAAAGAAAGCCTGAACTCTTGGGAAAAGCTAGTCAATGCCTTCTTGGCAAAGTTCTTTCCACCTCAAAAATTGGGTTAGCTTAGAGTGGAAGTCCAAATCTTCAGACAGAAGGAAGGTGAATCCCTCTATGAAGCTTGGGAAAGATACAAACAATTGATCAAAAAGTGTTCCTCTGACATGCTTTCTGAATGGAGCATCATAGGTATCTTCTATGATGGTCTGTCTGAACTGTCCAAGATGTCATTGGACTGCTCTGCTAGAGGATCTCTTCATGTGAAGAAGATGCCTGTAGAAGCTCAAGAACTCATTTAAATGGTTGCAAGTAACCAATTCATGTACACTTCTGAAAGGAATCCTGTGAACAATGGGACGAATCAGAAGAAAGGTGCACCAGGCAGTACTAAGGACGCTTCATCTGAAGAAGAAGCTTATAATCCTGAGAACCCTTCAATGGAAGGGGTGAATTACATGGGAGAATCCTATGGAAACACCTATAATCCTTCATGGAGAAATCATCCAAATCTCTCATGGAAGGATCAACAGAGACCTCAACAAGGTTTCAACAACAATAATGGTGGAAGAAACAGGTTTAGCAATGGCAAGCCTTTTCCATCATCTTCTCAGCAACAGACAGAGAATTCTAAGCAGAGCCATTCTGACTTAGTAACCATGGTCTCTGATCTAATCAAAGCCACTCAAAGTTTTATGACTGAAACAAGGTCCTCCATTAGAAACTTGGAGGCACAAGTGGGTTAACTGAGTAAGAAAGTTACTGAACTCCCTCCTAGTACTCTTCCAAGCAATACAGAAGAGAATCCAAAAGGAGAGTGTAAGGCCATCAACATGGCCGAACTTGGAGAGGAGGAAGAGGCAGTGATCCCCAATGAGGAAGACCTCAATGGACGTCCACTGGCCTCCAATGAGTTCCCTAATGAGGAACCATGGGAATCTGAGGCTTACACTGAGACCATAGAGATTCCATTGGATTTACTTCTGCCATTCATGAGCTCTGATGAGTATTCTTCCTCTGAAGAGGGCGAATATGTCACTGAAGAGCAAGTTGCTAAGTACCTTGGAGCAATCATGAAGCTAAATGACAAGTTATTTGGTAATGAGACTTGGGAGGATGAACCCCCTTTGCTCAATGAGACTTGGGAAGATGAACCCCCTATGCTCACTAAAGAACTGGATGACTTGACTAGGCAGAGATTACCTCAAAAGAGACAGGACCCTGGGAAGTTCTCAATACCTTGTACAGTAGGCACCATGACCTTCAAGAAGGCTCTGTGTGACATAGGGTCAAGCATAAACCTCATGCCTCTCTCTATAATGGAGAAGCTAGGGATCTTTGAGGTACAAGCTGCAAGGATCTCACTAGAGATGGCAGACAATTCAAGAAAACAAGCTTATGGACTTGTAGAGGATGTTCTGATAAAGATTGGAACCATTACATCCCTGCTGATTTCATAGTCCTAGAGACTGGGAAGTGCATGGATGAATCCATCATCCTTGGCAGACCCTTCCTAGCCACAGCAAAGGCTGTGATTGATGTTGACAGAGGAGAATTGATCCTTCAAGTGAATGAAGAATCCCTTGTGTTTAAGGCTCAAGGATATCCCTCTATAACCATGGAGAGGAAGCATGAAGAGCTTCTCTCAAAACAGAGTCAAACAGAGCCCCCACAGTCAAACTCTAAGTTTGGTGTTGGGAGGCCACAACCAACTTCTAAGTTTGGTGTTGAACCCCCACATTAAAACTCTAAGTTTGGTGTTGGGAGGTTCCAACATTGTTCTGAGTATCTGTGAGGCTCCATAAGAGCCCACTGTCAAGCTACTGACATTAAAGAAGCGCTTGTTGGGAGGCAACCCAATGTTATATTTATCTATTTTCCTTTGTTATTTTATGTTTTCTACAGGTTGATGATCATGGAAAGTCACAAAATCAATTGAAAAAGCAAAAACAGAATGAAAAACAGAAAGAAAAAAATAGCACACCCTGGAGGAAAATCTGCTGGCGTTTAAACGCCAGTGAAGATAGCAGAATGGGCGTTTAACGCCCAGTCTGGCACCATTCTGGGCGTTTAATGCTAGAAAGGGGAACCAGACTGGCGTTTAATGCCAGGAATGGGCAAGAAGCTGGCGTTAAATGCCAAAAATGGGCACCAGCCCGGCGTTTAACACCAGAATTGGCAGAAGGAGCATTTTTGCTCGCCACTTGGTGCAGGGATGAATTTTTCTTGACACCTCAGGATCTGTGGACCCCACAAGATCCCCACCTACCCCACCACTCTCTCTCTTCTTCACCCATTCACCAATCACCTCAACACCTCTTCCCCAAAAACCTCTCACCTATCAAATCCCACTATTCTCTTCACCACTCACATCCATCCTTCATAAAACCCCACCTACCTCACCATTCAAATTCAAACCACTTTCCCTCCCAACCCACCCATACATGACCGAATCCTACCCCTCTCTCTACCCCTATATAAACCCATCTTCACTCCTTCATTTTCACACAACCTAGACACTACTTCTCCCATTGGCCGAAACACAAAAGCCACCTCCATCTCCTCTATTTCTTCTTCTTCTACTCTCTTCTTT
>NC_029777.3:76654774-76658241 GCF_000817695.3 Arachis duranensis
ACCAACCCCATTCAACAAGTCGGAATCTTAATGGTTCAAGAGTTCTATGCCAATGCATGGATCACCAAGAACCATGATCAAAGTGTGAACCCGGACCCAAAGAATTGGCTTACAATGGTTCGGGGAAAATGCTTAGATTTTAGTCCGGAAGATGTAAGGTTGGCATTCAACTTGCCCATGAAGGAGATGAACACCCTTACACTAGAAGGGTCAACTTTGATCAAAGGTTGGACCAAGTCTTCATAGACATTTGTGAAGAGGGCGCTCAATGGAAGAGAGATTCAAGAGGGAAGCCGGTTCAACTGAGAAGGCATGACCTCAAGCCCATGGCTAGAGGATGGTTGGAGTTTATCCAATGCTCAATCATTCCCACTAGCAACCAGTCCGAAGTTACTATAGACCGGGCTATCATGATTCATAGCATTATGATTGGTGAGGAAGTAAAAGTTCATGAGGTTATATCCCAAGAACTTTATAAGGTGGCGGACAAGTCCTCTACCTTGGCAAGGTTAGCCTTCCCTCATCTCATTTGTCACCTCTGTCATTCAGTCGGAATTGACATAGAGGGAGACATCCTCATTGATGAAGACAAGCCCATCACTAAGAAGAGGATGGAGCAAACAAGAGATCACACTCATGGACATGAAGAAATTCCTCATCATGAAATCCCTGAGATGCCTCAAGGGATGTACTTTCCTCCACAAAACTATTGGGAGCAAATCAACACCTCCCTAGGAGAATTGAGTTCCAACATGGGACAACTAAGGGTGGAGCACCAAGAACATTCCATTCTCCTCCATGAAATTAGAGAAGATCAAAGAATCATGAGAGACGGGAAATAAAGGCAAGGAAGAGATATTGAGGAGCTCAAGCACTCCATAAGATCTTCAAGAGGAAGAACAAGCCGCCATCAATAAGGTGGACCCGTTCTTTAACTTCCTTGTTCTTTATTTCCTTGTTTTTTTTCGAATTTTTATGCTTATGTTTGTCTATGTTTGTGTCTTATGATCATTAGTGTCTTAGTGTCTATGCCTTAAAGTTATGAATGTCTTATGAATCCATCACCTTTCTTAAATGAAAAATGTTCTTAATTGAAAAAGAAAAGAATTGCATGAATTTCAAATTTTATAACAGATTAATTATTTTGATGTGGTGGTAATACTTTTGATTTCTGAATGTATGCTTGAACAGTGCATATGTCTTTTGAACTTGTTATTCATGAATGTTGGCTCTTGAAAGAATGATGAAAAAAGGAGACATGTTACTGAGGATCTGAAAAATCATAAAAATGATTCTTGAAGCAAGAAAAAGCAGTGAATACAAAAAAAATATATAATAAAGTCGTGATCTAAGGCAAAAAGAGTGTGCTTAAGAACCCTGGACACCTCTAATTGGGGACTCTAGCAAAGCTGAGTCACAATCTGAAAAGGTTCACCCAGTTATACTGGAAGACAGAGTACTTTGGGCCACGGCCAAGACTCATAAAGTAGCTATGTTCAAGAATCATCATACTTAACTAGGAGAATCAATAACACTATCTGGATTCTGAATTCCTATAGAAGCCAATCATTCTGAATTTCAAAGGATAAAGTGAGATGCCAAAACAGTGTGATTCACGTTTGAGAGCGCTACCAAGCCTTTGGCGCCATTGTTGATGATCACAATTTCGTTCACCAAGCTAGTGACGGCGGCGGCACAATGGAAGGGAAGGAAGGTTGTGTGGCTGCTGCACGATGGAGAGGAAGTGAAGGAGCAGGTGATGGCTGTTCGAAGTTCCAACAGTGGCAGTAGCAGGCGGTGGCTAGACGGATGATGAGCGGATAATTTATACACTTTTTGGCATTGTTTTTTAGTATGTTTTTAGTATGTTTTAGTTAGTTTTTATTATATTTTTATTAGTTTTTAGTTAAAATTCACTTTTCTGGACTTTACTATGAGTTTGTGTGTTTTTTCTGTGATTTCAGGTATTTTCTGGCTGAAATTGAGGGACCTGAGCAAAAATCTGATTCAGAGGCTGAAAAGGATTGCATATGCTGTTGGATTCTGACCTCCCTGCATTCGAAGTGGATTTTCTGGAGTTACAGAAGCCCAATTGGTGCGCTCTCAATTGCGTTGGAAAGTAGACATCCTGGGCTTTTCAGAAATGTTTAATAGTCCATACTTTGCCTGAGATTTGATGGCCCAAACAGGCGTTCCAAGTCAGCTCAAGAATTCTGGCGTAAAACGCCGGAACTGGCACAAGAATGGGAGTTAAACGCCCAAACTGGCACAAAAGCTGGCGTTTAACTCCAAGAAAAGTCTCTACACATGAAAGCTTCAATACTCAGCCCAATAACACACCAAGTGGGCCCGGAAGTGGATTTTTATGTCATTTACTCATCTTTGTAAACCCTAACCTACTAGTTCTCTACAAATAGGACCTTTTACTATTGTATTTTAAATCTTTTGATCATGTTTTTATGATTGAACCCTCTTTGGGAGGCTGGCCATTCGGCCATGCCTAGACCTTGTTCTTATGTATTTTCAACGGTGGAGTTTCTACACACCATAGATTAAGGTGTGGAGCTCTACTGTACCTCGAGTGTTAATGCAATTACTATTGTTCTTCTATTCAATTCAGCTCATTCTTGTTCTAAGATATTCATTCACACCCAAGAACATGATGAATGTGTTGATTATGTGACGCTCATCATCATTCTCACTTATGAACGCGTGCCTGACAACCACTTCCGTTCTACAAGCAAACAAGGCTTGAATGTTTATCTCTTGGATTCCTTAATCAGAATCTTCGTGGTATAAGCTAGAATTGATGGCGGCATTCAAGAAAATTCGGAAGGTCTAAACATTGTCTGTGGTATTCTGAGTAGGATTCAAGGATTGAATGACTGTGACGAGCTTCAAACTTCTGAAGGCTGGGCGTTAGTGACAGACGCAAAAGAATAATTGGATTCTATTCCAACCTGATTGAGAACCGACAGATGATTAGCCGTGCTGTGATAGAGCGCGTTGAACATTTTCACTGAGAGGACGGGATTGTAGCCACTGACAACGGTGATGCCCAACATACAGCTTGCCATGGAAAGGAGTAAGAAGGATTGGATGAAGACAGTTGGAAAGCAGAGAGACGGAAGGGACAAAGCATCTCCACACGCTTATCTGAAATTCTCACCAATGAATTACATAAGTATCTCTATCTTTATTTTATGCTTTATTTATAAATCATCCATAAGCATTTGAATCTGCCTAACTGAGATTTTCAAGATGACCATAATGATGAGCGGATAATTTATACGCTTTTTGGCATTGTTTTTAGTATGTTTTTAGTATAATCTAGTTAGTTTTTAGTATATTTTTAGTAGTTTTTAGTTAAAATTCACTTTTCTGGACTTTACTATGAGTTTGTGTGTTTTTCTGTGATTTCAGGTATTTTCTGGCTGAAATTGAGGGTCCTGAGCAAAAATCTGATT
>NC_029777.3:76659771-76661357 GCF_000817695.3 Arachis duranensis
CTAAGATTTACAAGATAACCATAGCTTGCTTCAAGCCGACAATCTCCGTGGGATCGACCCTTACTCACGTAAGGTATT
The DNA here is from genome assembly GCF_000817695.3 of Arachis duranensis. NCBI lineage: Eukaryota > Viridiplantae > Streptophyta > Magnoliopsida > Fabales > Fabaceae > Arachis > Arachis duranensis. The sequence goes on from NC_029777.3 coordinate 76,659,850, forward strand.
ACTTGGACGACCCAGTGCACTTGCTGGTTAGTTGTGCGGGATTGCAAAAGTGTGATTGCAATTTCGTGCACCAAGTTTTTGGCGCCGTTGCCGGGGATTGTTCGAGTTTGGACAACTGACGGCTTATCTTGTTGCTTAGATTAGGACTGTTTTATTTTTGTTGGTTTAGAGTCTTTTAGTTGAGTCTAGTTCATATTTTAAGTTTGGTGTCAATTGCATGCTTTTGTTCTCTTTTAGTTTTTCGAATTTGCATGTCCTTAGTTTCTTTTTGATCTTTAAAAATTCTAAGTTTGGTGTCTTCTTTGTGTTTTCCCCTTAAAAATTTTCGAAAATTAGTGTTTGATTTTCTAAAAATTTTAAGTTTGGTGTCATTTTGTTGTTTTTCTCTTTCCTCTTTTCCAAAAATCAAATCTTTTTCATAAAAGTTTTTCAATCACATCTTTCTAATTGCTAATTTCAAAATCTTTTTAATTGACTAATTGATTCAGTTCTCAATTTGCTTTGATCTTATTTTCTTTTTAATTTTCGAATTTTTATTTTATTTATTTTATTTTATTTTATTTTTTCGTTTAATTCAAAAAAAAATATAATTTGCTTGTGAATCCATATCATTTCCCTTTATCCATTATGGACCTAAGTGGGATTGATCAGTCCAGAAGGACTCTGGGGTCATATGCTAACCCCATTACAGCTGCATATGGGAGTAGCATTTGTACACCTCCCATCAAAGCAAGCAGCTTTGAGCTAAATCCTCAACTCATTATCATAGTGCAGCAAAACTGCCAGTATTCTGGTCTTCCACAGGAAGAGCCTACTGAGTTTCTGGCACAGTTCTTACAAATTGCTGACACAGTACATGATAAAGAGGTGGATCAGGATGTCTACAGACTATTACTGTTTCCATTTGCTGTAAAAGATCAAGCCAAAAGGTGGTTGAATAACCAACCTACAGCAAGCATAAAGGCATGGAAACAACTATCAGACAAATTCCTGAATCACTTTTACCCTCCTAAGAGGATGACACAGCTAAGGCTGGACATCCAAGGCTTTAAGCAAGAGGATAATGAATCCCTTTATAATGCCTGGGAGAGGTTTAGAGGTATGCTAAGGAAATGTCCCTCTGAAATGTTTTCAGAGTGGGTACAGTTAGACATTTTCTACTATGGGCTTACAGAAAAAGCTCAGATGTCTTTAGACCACTCAGCTGGTGGATCTATACACATGAGGAAGACAATTGAAGAAGCTCAAGAGCTTATAGACACTGTTGCTAGAACCCAATATTTGTACTCTGGCAATGAGTTCTCTCCAAAAGAGGAAGTCATGACAGTAGTCACTGATCCTAATCCTCAAGAACAGATGATTGAGCTTAATCAGTAATTGCTCCTGATGATAGAACAATTAGCAGAATTTAAAGAGATGCTCCATGAAACTAAAACTGCTAACAAGAACATAGAACTGCAGTTGAATCAAGCAAAACAGCAAATATCTAAACAGATAACAGAGGAATG
>NC_029777.3:76661798-76662859 GCF_000817695.3 Arachis duranensis
GACATGATTGTCAAGGTTGGGCCATTCGCCTTTCCAACTGACTTTGTGGTGCTGGAAATGGAGGAGCACAAGAGTGCAACTCTCATTCTAGGAAGACCTTTCCTAGCAACTGGACGAACTCTCATTGATATACAGAGAGGGGAAGTAACCCTGAGAGTCAATGAGGATGAGTTCAAGTTTAATGCTGTAAAAGCTATGCAGCATCCAGACACACCACATGACTGTATGGGCGCTGACATCATTGACTCTTTGGTGGAAGAGATCAATATGACTGAAAGTCTAGAATCAGAGCTTGAGGACATCCTCAAGGATGCTCAGCCTGATCAGGAAGAACCAGAGGAAACAAAAGAATTTTTGAAAATTCCTTAGGAGGAGGATAAGCTTCCCAAACCTGAACTCAAACCAGTACCACCATCCCTGAAGTATGCATTTATGGGAGAAGGTGACACTTTTCCAGTGATTATAAGCTCTGCTTTAAATCCACAGGAAGAGGAAGCACTGATTCAAGTGCTAAGGACACACAAGACAACTCTTGGGTGGTCCATAAGTGATCTTAAGGGCATTAGCCCAGCTAGATGCATGCACAAGATCCTATTGGAGGATAATGCCAAACCAGTGGTCCAACCACAAAGGAGGCTAAACCCAACCATGAAGGAGGTGGTGCAGAAGGAGGTCACTAAATTACTAGAGGCTGGGATTATTTATCCTATTTCTGATAGCCCCTGGGTGAGCCCTGTCCAAGTTGTCCCCAAAAAGGGAGGCATGACAGTGGTTCATAATGAAAAAAATGAACTGGTTCCTACAAGAACAGTCACAGGATGGCATATGTGTATTGACTACAGAAGGCTCAATACAGCCACCAGAAAGGATCATTTTCCTTTACCATTCATAGACCAAATGCTAGAAAGACTAGCTGGTCATGATTATTACTGCTAGAAAGACTGAAAAGGACTACAGATGCTGTTGGATTCTGACCTCCCTGCACTCGAAGTAGATTTTCTGGAGCTACAGAAGCCCAATTGGCGCGCTCTCAACGGCGTTGGAAAGTAGACATCCTGGGC
>NC_029777.3:76663223-76671676 GCF_000817695.3 Arachis duranensis
TTCTTTAACCGGAATCTTCGTGGTATAAGCTAGAACTGATGGCGGCATTCAAGAGAATCCGGAAGGTCTAAACCTTGTCTGTGGTATTCTGAGTAGGATTCAATGATTGAATGACTGTGATGAGCTTCAAACTCCTGAAGGCGGGGTGTTAGTGACAGACGCAAAAGAATCACTGGATTCTATTCCGGCCTGATTGATAACCGACAGATGGATAGCCGTGCCGTGACAGGGTGCGTTGAACATTTCCACTGAGAGGATGGGAGGTAGCCACTGACAACGGTGAAACCCTTGCATACAGCTTGCCATGGAAGGAGCCTTGCGTGCTTGAAGAAGAAGACAGTAGAAAAGCAGAGATTCAGAAGATGGAGCATCTCCAAAACCCCAACCTATTCTCCATTATTGCAAAACAAGTACTTAATTCATGTTCTTTTGCTTTTCATAATCAATCCTGATAATTTCTGATATCCTGACTAAGATTTACAAGATAACCATAGCTTGCTTCAAGCCGACAATCTCCGTGGGATCGACCCTTACTCACGTAAGGTATTACTTGGACGACCCAGTGCACTTGCTGGTTAGTTGTGCGGGATTGCAAAAGTGTGATTGCAATTTCGTGCACCACATAACTTGCTTCATACCAACAATATCCGTGGGATCTACTCGCGTAAGGTTTATTACTTGGACGACCCAGTGCACTTACTAGTTAGTTGTGCGAAGTTGTGATAAACAGTTGAGATTGCAATTGAGCATACCATGTTGATGGCGCCATTGATGATCACAATTTCGTGCACCATCCACCCTGGTAGCTTCCTCAATCTCTTAGGCTCTTGTCGCACATTACTATACCCTCCTGGTTCTTGGGATTGGGTTCTTGGTTGAGTATTCGTATCAACCACTTCCCCCATTACCATGACCTTGTCCTCAAGAAAATAACCAGATTAATTTGGATAAGCTAACCCATGTTGCTTTCTCCCTAGGCAGACCCTGCCATTCTACAAGAACTTGCACATCTTCTTCATTACTCCCCAGCTGCACAACTGTCAATGATCATTGCTAAAATTGGATCAAAGAAAGGAACAAAGGGCAGATCCTCAAAGTGAGTGGCAGCATTTGGATCCCCACAAAACTATTTTAGCATAGAGACGTGAAAAACTGGATGAATGGCATTTCCTTCTGGCAGCTTCAACTTGTAGGCTGCTGTCGCTACTCGCTGCAGCACCTTGAATAGCCCAAACAATCTCTTACTCAACTTCTGGTGACTCTTAGTAACCATTGTCCCCTGCCGATAAGGTTACAATTTAAGAAGCACCTAATCACCCGCTTCAAAGGTCTTCTCTTGGCAGTGTGCATCAACTTGACGCTTCATGCGAGTTTGGGCGCGTTGTAACTAAAACGTGAGTTCAGCATCCCGGACCTTATGTACTCGTAGGAACTCATCCACTTCCTGCACTTGCCCTGAACGAGCAATATAATCCGAAATGGAATAGGAAGCATAGCCATACAATGCTTTATGTGGTGACATTTCAATGTTAGAGTGAAATGACTAGGCCTAATGAAGAAAAGCAGTCCATTAGTAGGATGGCCATGGGTGAAAGCTCAGAGATATTACTCAAGAGTCTGATTAACCACTTTAGTTTGGCCATCAATTTGTGAAAAGTAAGCAGTGCTATAGAGAAGACGAATTCCACAACTCTTGAAGTGTTGTTTCTAGAATTGGATAAGGAAAAGTGGATCATAGTCAGAGACAATGGTGGCAGGGATCCCATGGTAGTGCATGACTGTACTAAGGAAGATGCGGGCCACCACTTTTACCGAAAAGCTAGACCTAAGCAGAGCAGTACGGATTCTTTTGGTGAACCTATCGACAACCACAATGATTGCGGTGAAACCCTCTGAATTTGGTTGCTTGATAATGAAACCCATGCTGACATCATCCCATGGCTTGTTGGGAATTGGCAAGGGTTGGAGTAGTTCTTGAGGCCTGGCAGCTATGTATTTAGTAAATTGACAATCAGTACAATGGTTGATGAAGTGCACCACACTTTGACGCATCCCTGACCAAAAGAGAATCTTATTCAGGATACCCCTATGCCCTGCAGTCACCACATAATAAAAATGATGGAGAAGTGTGTCACACAACTGCTCGAACTCAGGGACCCAAATTCTTCCTCGATACAACAATAACCCATCGTGGATAGAATATTCAGAAGACAGCTCATTAGTGGTCTACTTTCGATATAGTGCTTGTAGTTTTAGGGACTCCTGATTCTGCCGAATTAAGGTTGGGATGAGACCTGACTGAACAGCTGTGAAAGCTTGGAATTGAGGAGATACCTCCTCTTCTTCTTGCCTTGACAAGGCATCAACCCCCTACTGAGCTTCCCTGATCAATACTCAAACTCAATCTAGCAACTTTGACAAATAGTGCTGCTGTTCAGGCATCAAAATGACCTATGCCATGAGCTCCCTCAATCCTTGATAGTCAGTATTAATTACAACTTTATGCCCTAAAAGGTAATGGCGCCATTTAACAACAGCTTGTGTCATGACATATAACTCTCGCATATAAGTTGAAGCTTGAGACAAGCGCATACCCAACTTCTTGTTGAAATAGGTGATAGGTTGCCCTCCTTGTGTCAAGATGGCTCTAATTCTTGTGTTGGAAGCATTTGTCTCTACTACAAATTGCTTGGATAAATCCAGTAAGGCCAAAATCAGAGAGTGAGTCAGGATTCCCTTCGATTGTAGGAAAGTTTGTTCAGTTGCCATGGACAATTGGAACCCATTTTTCTTAAGAAGCTCTGTTAATGGGCAAGCAATTTGCGCATAATTAGCCACAAAATTTTTTATAGTACCCTGTCAACCCAAGAAAGCCAAGGAGTTGTTTTAACATCTTGGGCACCCGCCAAGCTACTATAGCTTCAATTTTGGAAGGGTCCACCAGCACGCCTTCTCCCGAAATCACATGGCCCAAATACTCCACTTAAGGTAAGAAGAATAAACAGTTAGACCGATTGGTAAAAAATTGATTACCATGCAACACTTGCAAAGCAAGTGTAAGGTGTTACAGGTGTTCATCCCGAGAGCCATTATACACCAAAATATCATCAAAGAAGATGGCAATGAGTCATCGCAAGTAAGGCTGAAAAATTCGATTCATGGTAGCTTGGAATATAGAGGGGGCATTTTGTAAGACCAAACGGCATGATACAAATTTATAGTGTCCCAAATACATTTGGAAGGATGTTTTGGCGATGTCTTCCTCTCGCATTTTAATTTGGTGGTACTCGCTTCGTAAATCAATTTTTTCGAAGAAAACCTTGCAGCATGTAGTTCATCTAATATCTCCTTTATGGCGGGTATGGGAAACTTGTCTTTCATTATGATTGCCTAGTGCACGATAGTCTACATAGAAGTACCAGCTCTCATCTTTCTTCTTAACCAACAAGATAGAACTTGAGAAAGCGCTCTAACTTTCTCTTATGATCCCAGCATAATGCATTTCTGCAACCAACCGTTCCAATTCTTCCTTTTGGAAGTGGGGATATTTATAGGGTCTTATACTGACAAGAGTGGCACTAGGTACTAAGTGAATTGGGTGATCAACTACTCGGCTTAGTGGCAACTCTTGGGTTTCCTCAAAAACTTCAGCAAACTTGAGAGAATCTGTGCCAACCTTCGTCTTCCACCTCAGTTGAGGCCCCTTCCACCAAACAATTAGCTTCCAAATGGTACATAGAAGCATCAACCTTACTCCCTTTCAACTTCTTCAATTCCCTATAATTTAGTTTTGCCTCGTTAAATAGTCTTTTCCCTTAAAAATCACCCACTCATTACCCACCTTGAACTTCATGAACAAATCCATATAATTGATCCTGAAAGTGCGAAGCCTCATTTGCCAATGTACCTCGAATACTATATCAGCCCTCTTCAAGCCAAGCATATAAGCTTCCACAGAAAATGCATTACCTTGCACCACAAATGACAATTCTTGACACTTTGCCTTACATCGAATCAATTCTCTATTTCCCACCATGACCCGAAAAGTATGTGTTAGAGTGAGCTATAGTTGGCCTCTTTCCCACTGGTGCCTTCACAAAGTTATATGTACTCCCGCCATCAATCAAGATCATCAGTGGTCAATTCTCATGCGTTCCTTTCACCCGCAATGTCTCCGGATGAAATTCACCTTCAAAGATATTGAGGCTGATCCGAGGGTGTTCTTCCTCGGTGGTGTCATCTTCAGAGTCTAAATCAGAGTCCACTACCACCCCTGGATGGACGTCGCACTGGAGCAACTCACGCAACTCCTCCTCACCGACCAAAAGTTGGAATATGGCCTTACAACGATGCCCCATGCTATATTTCTCATCACAATAGTAACAGAGACCTTTCTCTCACTTTGCTCTAATGTCGGCACTGGAGAGCCTCTTGAACGGTGCCGGCGCCGAGTTTGGTGTAGAGGTTACCTTGGGTGGTGGGGAGGTTAGTTTCTTGGAAATAGTTACTAGAGTTTTAGATGGGGATATAACGTTCTATTTGGGGTGAACCTAGTTGGTGAAGTGAAGGAAGAGAAGGGCTTGGAGGTGATTTTTAGAGAGTTGCATTCTTCTACTTGTGGAGCTTGGTGATGGACACTGCTTGCATATAAGAAATGGGCCTGGTTAATAGCAACTTACAGTTGAGTGTATCGTTAAGCCCAACTATGAAGAGCGAGACGATCTAATCCTTGCTGAGTCCACATACACAGTTAGTCAGCTCTTCAAACTCGGTTTGGTACTCTTCCACTGTGCCAGATTGCTTCAACTCTTTAATGGCCATTCGAGGGTCATAAATAAGTTCTTACCAAATCGAAGACATAGAGCATCAAGAAACTCTCTCAAGTATAATCGATATTGTTATTGATACCCCATTTGTACCATGCATAAATGGTGTCGATGAGGTGAAACGAGAGCACTCGGATCCATTGCTCCAATGGTACATCGAAGGTCTTGAAGTACTATCACGTCCTAAAAACCAGTCCTCTACCCCTTCGCCTTCGAAAAAGGGTAGATCGACCATCTTCATCTTCACACCTCTCAGCCACTGAGAATCAGGTCTGCCTCCAAATGACCCTGCGCCAAAGCCAATGTCATCCACATCATCACCGCCATGGCTCAAGTTTCCCATCTTAGCTTTCATCTTCAAATTCTCTCGTAACATCTTCTCGATTGTCTTCAATAATGAATCCATGGATGACAGTTGCAACTGAGTGGCAGTAATATGCTTATTTGCTTCAACCAGTCCCCTCTGGATCGTGGTCACCTCATGCTTGTTGAAGAGTGTGAGCTCCTCCAAGCAAATCATTCGAGTTTCGTCCGTCATCTCCGTCGACACCTCTCAATGAAAGCATCAATTGTTAGCACACCTGTAGAATATAGCCAACTCACAACAACACAGCAACAATTATGCAAAAAGAGTATATCATGAATCAAGAATGTATAATAGGTATTATTTGGTGCAGAAAATGTGAAGGTAATGTATGAGTATAAAAGGTCCCTATTCGAGTGAAGGAGCACTCTTCTCTATCACAATTCTATCATATGCATCATTCTTCTATTCCACTATCCTCCTATTTGACACTCCCCTACCTAACCGACTAGGTAACAAACTTCTCTCTCATGAACTCATACAATTCCCTACAACACATCTTATCCCATATGATAGTCTTGAGTCTACCATGGCAGCTTTCTCAATCTCTTAGGCTCTTAGCTTCTCGCACATTACTAGACCCTCCTGATTCTTGGACTTGGGCTCTTGGCTGAATATTCACATCATAAAATCCAAAATATTGTTAGAAGACAATTATATCATAGGTTTAAAAACCAATTCGCCGAGAAAGAGTTGTATGTGATCCTAAGACTCGTTTCATGCTTTATCCTTAGAAGATATGCTACATATGACTAGTTGGGCTACACATCCATGTAGTTTTCCATCCAAGTCCATCCAAACTGACTCAACACTAATCCCATTAAATGAGCGTGTATTAAACGCGTCCAAACGCCCCAAAACATTAGCATATTTATTCGCGTCTTGAATATGAAACGTTCCTTCTTTAACCTCGAAACCATTACTAGAGTTTAAATCTCTCTCAAAATCTCTCAAAGCTCATTCATGTTCTCTGCAGAAATTGTGTTTACTAAAGAATTGTGAGAAGGTTTTGTAAGGAAGAAGAAAAAACAAATAAAATCAAGAATAGAGATTGTGAAAGATATGAGAAAAACTACTGTTCATTTATAATCTCGCATCCTCGCGTTTTTCCTTGTTGGATTTAAGGTTTAGTGGATTGAGTTGCTTCGTTTAGTAGATTGAGTTATTATGATTCCATTTTTTGTGCGTAATTAAGGCATACAAATGGAAATGTGTTGTTATTTTCTGTGATATATATTATGGTTCATTGGAGTTGGTGATTTAGATTCACTTGATTGTTAGTGTGTTTAGTTGAGTTCTTTTGCATGCAGAAATATTTTTCTTACTAATTGAATGTTTATCACCTTTTATTCAAAATATGAATGGAGATCGATTCATTGGAGTTGGTGATTTTGTTTCACTTTATTGTTAAGTGTTCAGTTGAGTACTTTTGCATGCAGAAATATTTTTCTTGATGATTGAATATTGATCATGTTTTATTCAAAACAGGAATGGAGATCGGTTCATTGGAGTAGCTGATTTTGATTCACCTGATTGTTATATGTTCAGTTGAGTTCATTTGCATGCAAAAATGTTTTCCTTGCTGATTGAATGTTAAACACATTTTATTCAAACATGAATAGAGTTCGGTTCATTGGAGTTGGTGATTTTGATTCACTTGATTGTTATGTGTTCAGTTGAGTTCTTTTGCATGCAGAAATATTTTTCTTGCTGATTGAATGTTTAACACGTTTTGTTCAAACATGAATGGAGTTTGGTTCATTGGAGTTGGTGGTTTTTATTCACTTGATTAAAATATGCATGGTGCACGAAATTGTGATCTATAATAATGGCATTCAACTTGGTATGTGCGTTTATAACTCAGCACTTTCTTCACAACTTCGCACAACTAACCAGCAAGTGTACTGGGTCATCCAAGTAATAAACCTTACGTGAGTAAGGGTTGATCCCACGGAGATTGTTGGTATGAAGCAAGCTATGGTCATCTTAAAATTCTCAGTTAGGCGGATAATATATGGTTATGGAGTTTTCGAATAGTAATAATAAATAAACAGAAAATAAAGATAGAAATACTTATGTAAATCATTGATGGGAATTTCAGATATGCGTATGAAGATGATGTGCTCCTTCTGAATCTCTGCTTTCCTACTACCTTCATCCAATCCTTCTTACTCCTTTCCATGGCAAGCTGTATGTAGGGCATCACTGTTGTCAATGGCTATATCCTATCCTCTCAGTAAAAATGGTCCAAATGCTCTGTCACAGCACGGCTAATCATCTATCGGTTCTCGATCATGCCGGAATAGAATCTCTTGATTCTTTTGCGTTTGTCATCACGCCCAACAATCGCGAGTTTGAAGCTCGTCACAGTCATTCAATCCCTGAATCCTACTCGGAATACCACAGACAAGGTTTAGACTTTCCGGATTCTCATGAATGCCACCATAAATTCTAATTTATACAACGAAGATTCTGATTAAGAAATCTAAGAGATATGCGCCCGGTCTAAGGTAGAACGGAGGTGGTTGTCAGTCACGCGTTCATAGGTGAGAATGCTGATGAGTGTCCCGGATCATCACATTCATCATGGTGAAGTGCAACGAATATCTTAGAATAGGAATAAACTGAATTGAATAGAAAATAGTAGTAATTTCATTAAAACTTGAGGTACAGCAGAGCTCCACACCCTTAATCTATGGTGTGTAGAAACTCCACCGTTAAAAATACATAAGTGATAAAGGTCCAGGCATGGCCGAATGGCCAGCCCCCAAAACGTGATCAATAGTCTCCTAAGATGAATAATAGAATAAAACTGAGACCAAAGATGTGGTCAAAAAGACCGAATGGTCAAAGACTAGACAATCAAAGATACCTGGTACAATAGTAAAAAGTTCTATTTATACTAAGCTAGCTACTAGGGTTTACAGAAATAAGTAATTGATGCAGAAATCCACTTCCGGGGCCCACTTGGTGTGTGCTTGGGCTGAGCTTGAGCTTTACACGTGCAGAGGCTTCTTTTGGAGTTGAACGCCAAGTTGTAACGTGTTTTTGGCATTTAACTCTGGTTCTTGACGTGTTTCTGGCGTTTGACTCCAGAATGCAGCATGGAACTGGCGTTGAGTGCCAGTTTACGTCAAATAATCACGAATAAAGTATAAACTATTATATATTGCTAGAAAGATCTGGATGTCTACTTTCCAACGCCATTGAGAGCGTGCCATTTGGAGTTCTGTAGCTCCAGAAAATCCATTTCGAGTGTAGGG
>NC_029777.3:76671688-76684008 GCF_000817695.3 Arachis duranensis
GAAGTCAGAATCCAACAGCATCAGCAGTCATTTGTCAGCCTTTTATCAGAGTTTTACTCAGGTCCCTCAATTCCAGCCAGAAAATACCTGAAATCATAGAAAAACACACAAACTCATAGTAAAGTCCAGAAACATGAATTTATCATAAAAACTAATGAAAATATCCCTAAAAGTAGCTAGATCCTACTAAAAACTATCTAAAAATAATGCCAAAAAGCGTATAAATTATCCGCTCACCACAACACCAAACTTAAATTGTTGCTTGTCCCCAAGCAACTGAAAATCAATTAGGATAAAAAGAAGAGAATATACTATAAAGCTCAGAATATCAATGAATATTAATTCTAATTAGATGAGCGGGACTTTTAGCTTTTTGCTTCTGAACAGTTTTGACATCTCACTTTATCCTTTGAAGTTTAGAATGATTGGCATCTCTAGGAACTTAGAATTTCAGATGGTGTTATTGATTCTCCTAGTTAAGTTTGTTGATTCTTGAACATAGCTACTTTTTTGAGTCTTGGTCGTGGCCCTAACCACTTTGTTTTCCAGTATTACCACCGGATACATAAATGCCATAGACACATGACTGGGTGAACCTTTTCAGATTGTTACTCAGCTTTGCTAGAGTCCCCAGTTAGAGGTGTCCAGAGCTTTTAAGCACACTCTTTTTGCTTTGGATCACGACTTTAACCACTCAGTCTCAAGCTTTTCACTTGGACCTGCATGCCACAAGCACATGGTTTGAGACAGCTTGATTTAGCCGCTTAAGCCTGGATTTTATTTCCTTGGGCCCTCCTATCCATTGATGCTCAAAGCCTTGGATCCTTTTTACCCTTGCCTTTTGGTTTTAAGGGCTATTGGCTTTTTCTGCTTGCTTTTTTTCTTTTTTTTTTCTTTTTTTGGCCATTTTTTTTCACAAGCTTTTGCTATTCACTGCTTTTTCTTGCTTCAAGAATCAATTTCATGATTTTTCAGATTATCAATAGCATTTTTCTTTGTTCATCATTCTTTCAAAAGCCAACAATTTTAACATTCATAAACAACAAGATAAAAAATATGCACTGTTTAAGCATTCATTCAGAAAACAAAAAATATTGTCACCACATCAATATAATTAAACTAAATTCAAAGATAAATTTGAAACTCATGTACTTCTTATTCTTTGGTATTAAAAACATGTTTCATTTAAGAAAGCTGAAGGATTCATGGAATTATTCATAGCTTTAAGACATAGTTACTACATACTAATGACCATGTAATAAAGACACAAACATAGATAACATAGAGCTTAAAAATAAAAAAACTGAGATAAGAACAAGGAAGTTAAGGAATGAGTCCACCTTAGTAAGGGTGGCGCCTTTTTGAAGGATCAATGGTGCTTTTTGAGCTCCTTTATGTCTCTTCCTTGCCTCTGTTGCTTGATCCCTAGTAATTTTGGTGCTTGACGTTAGGATTTTTGCTAGTAAAGAATTTTATAAAGTTGTGTTGTAGATATAGATTCTAAACCAATAGAAATCCCTTCGTGCAAACGTTTTGGTTGTCACAAGTAACAAACCCCTTTAAAATTGATAACCGAGTATTTAAAAATCGGGTCGTCTTCTCAAGGAATTGCAGGGAGGTATGTTCTTATTATTGGTTATGAAAAAGTGTGTTTTGGGATTTTGGATTAAGGTAAAAAGTTAGTTGAATGACAAGTAAAATAAAATAATAATAGCTGTAAAATAAACTCTTGGCAAGGTATGAGAAATTAGAAGTCCTATCCTAGTTATCCTTATCAATTGTGATGAGAATTAGATTTTTCTCCTACTTTGTTAACCTCTAACTATGAAGGTAAGTTAAGTGGATGAATTAATTCGGATCCTCAAGTCCCAGTCTTTCCTTGGGAAAATTTGGAGTTATTGGATCTCGAATTAATTCTTGAAGAATTCCAATTTTCAGTCGACAATGAGTTTGATAACTCAAGAGTTACCAATTAATCAACCAAAGCCAAAAATATAGAAAGCTAAACTGAAATCATAAATATATGGAATACCTCAAATTATATTGAATGAAAATGTCAATTCTAACACGGACAATATCCATAAGCCAATTAGGCAACATAAACCAAACACAAATAAAAGCTTCAGAGTAAACAAAAATAGAAGAGAAAATAAATAGTAAAAGGAATATTGAACCTGTGATGAAGAAGTTGAAATCCTAATCCTAATCCTAATCCTAAGAGAGAGGAGAGAACCTCTCTCTTTAAAAACTACATCTAAAACTAAAATTATGAATTATCAGAGCATAATCATGAATGGATGCATTCTCCCACTTTATAGCCTCTAATCTGTGTTATCTGGGCCGAAAACTGGGTCAGAAACAGCCCAGAAGTCACTTCCAGTGCTTTCTGGTCCGTACAGGTCACGGCCAAGTGACGCGGAGGCGTCATCCATGCGTCCGCGCGGATTGCTGTTCGCAGATGCGATGCGGGCGCGTCATTCACGCATTCGCGTTGCCTAACTTCGGGGAAGCTATAATAAATTATATATCAAATCGAAGCCCCGAACGTTAGCTTTTCAACGCAACTGGAACCGCGTCATTTGGACCTCTGTAGCTAACGTTATAGCCATTTGAGTGCGAAGAGGTCAGGCTGGACAGTTTAGCAATCCCTCCAACTTCTTGTATTCCTTCCACTTTTGCATGCTTCCTTTTCATCCTTTAAGCCATTCTTGCCCTGTAATCTCTGAAATCACTTAACAAACATGTCAAGGCATCTAATGGTAATAAGAGAGGATTAATAATAAACAAATATAAGATCAAAGAAGCATGTTTTCAATCATAGCACAAAATCAGGAAGGAAAATGTAAAACATGCGAATTGTATGAATAAGTGAGTAAAGAGTTAATAAAAACCACTCAATTGAGCATAAGATAAACCATAAAATAGTGGTTTATCAACCTCCCCACACTTAAACAATAGCATGTCCTCATGCTAAGCTCAAGAGAAACTATAAAGAGATGAAGAGGAATGGTAGGATGTATGAAATGCAACCTATCTATATGAATGCAACTACATGCAAAAATATTTCTACCTACTTAGTTAAAAATAAATAAGTTCTCCAAGACAAACATAAATCAGATTTCACTAATTCAAATCATACAGTGAAAACAAGTAAACTTGTAAGAAGATAGCTCATGAAAGCAGGGAACATAGAATCAAGCATTGAACCCTAGTGTATAGGGTAATCACTCTACTCTTCTCTAGTCATGCTTTCTAAAACTTTGTTCTTCATCTAATCAATCAACAAATATTTAGCATACCAATGCAAACATCATGAGGTCTTTTCAGGGTTGTAATGGAACTGAGGTAAAGGTAAGGGTATATATAAGGCTAAGTGAGCTAGTAAAGTGAATCCTTGAGTAGTCTAAGATCTTACCTAACATATACATACTCTATAAAGCAAAGCTTCTTTACCTATTTTCCCATATTTTTCCCACTTTTGATGTTACATGCTCATGCATTAGTTTTAATTTTGTCCCATGTGCATTACTTTATTTTGCATTTGGGGAATTCTTTCGTATCCCCTTTATTCAAATACTGAATTATATTTTTTTTTTTGAATGCACATGGTAATTCAATCACTTTGATTTCACATGAGCATGCTTCCCAAAAATTTTATTTTGAATTATTTCATTCTTTTCAACTTCCCACCCTTTGTTTTTATCATCCATGTTCCCAACAGGTTTTCCACACTTAAACAATTACACAATTTTTATCTTAAGCTAACCAAGGATTCAACTTGGGATTTTAAATTTGTTTTTCTGCTTAAGGCTAGTGTTGTGGTTTATAGAATAAGAGGGAATTAAAGGCTCAACGGGGCTAACAAGGGTGATGTAAAAGGTAGGCTAATTTTAGGATAAGTGAGCTAGAATCAAACAATGGCCTCAATCATATGCAAGCATGTAAATATATTAAATATTGGACATATAGAATGGAACAAAGCAAAGATTACAATTATAGAGAAGAAAACACAGAGAATAAAAATTTATGGTTAAATAATGTAACCATGTAAATAAGCTTAAAATCTCACAGGTTGTGTGTTCTTTGGCTCAAAAACCATGTTCCAAATACAACTTCAAACAAATTTAACACAAAAATTTTCAATTTAAATTAGTGAAATATTATAAAATAAAGTCTTGAAAAGAAATTTATTACTTCAACCAAGTAGTAAAATATGCAATCAAACATGCAAATGCAATAACTAACAAGGAAAATAAACTATTGGTGTTGAGATAGAAGAGTAACTAACCCATGGAGATCGGTATCGACCTCCCTACACTTAAAGATTACACCGTCCTCGGTGCATGCTAAGATGTGTAGGTGGACGGGTTGCTTCAATTGATGCTTTTCTCCAAAGATTGAGCAGATGAACTTGTTTGTCTCCCCAGTAAGAAGCTTTTCTTCTCCCTTTGTGGTGGCCATCTTGAAAGAAGAGGAAAAAGAAGAAAAAGTAACCCAGAAATAAAAATAAGGATATAAATAAAGTCTGGGTGGGTTAATGCCAAATAATGGGGGTCTCAATTACATGGTAGCTACAACATGCAAGTGAGAAAATAGTAGAGACAAATGGCATATCAATAATGTAAAAATTTGCAAAAAATGAGGGAAGAGAGTGTGGGTAAGGAGAGATAATATAAATTCATGTCAATGCAAAAGTGATACAGGTATGAAAGATTGGCATTGATCAAAATAATATTACCTAACTAGAATAAAACAAGTCACTAAGCACTCAAAATAATTCAAGAGAAGATGCAACAGTTAAATAAGAAAATTCAACACCAAAGGAAAAATAATGAATTTAGAAAAGAAGGAAGAATATATACTAAATTAAAATGCAATGAATGGAATATGCAAATAAATAAAATGAAAGATAAGAAGAATGATAAGGGAAAGAAGTGAGTAAGAAATGAGGGAGGGAAAAATTAGGATTGGGGAAGAAAAGATAAGATATTTGGCAAATTAGGATAAGCTGTGCGGCATAAGCGACGCGGACACGTGGGGCACGCGGTCGCGTGACTTGCGCTTTAAGTTAATCGACGCGGTCGCGTCGGTCACACGGTCACGTGACACATGTTATGCTTCTGGCGCGAGTGCAGCCTCACGCCTGCACAACTCTCTGTTCGAATTATTTTATTTGCCAAGTTTGGTGTGACGCGATCGCGTGGGGCATGCGATCGCGTGAGTGGGTTTAGAAGGGAATGACGCGGACGCGTGAGCCATGCGTCCGCGTGGGTAGAATTGTGCGTTCAGCACCAATCTAGCACCACTCTCGCACAATAATTTGTTGTGCACCCTTTTTACGTCGAAAATCAGGGCACGCGGCCGCGTGGGGCACGCGTTCGCGTGGGAGGCCATTATTCCCATGTGATGCGGACGCGTCAGCGACGCGGTCGCGTGGGACGATTTCTGCCACTGGCACGCCTCCAGCCACGCTCCAGCGTGACTCTCTATTCGTTTTTAGTTTCTCCCCTCTCCTTGCGACGAGGACGCGTCGCTGATGCGGTCGCGTCGCGTGGCATTTTTTTTATATGCATGAAAAATGCAGAATGCAATGCTAATATGAATGTTATGCAAAACTCCAGGTTCAATATAATAAGATAAAAGAAGACTTGGAAACAAATAAAACTAGATAAAAATGAAAAAGAAACGATCATACCATGGTGGGTTGTCTCCCACCTAGCACTTTTAGTTAAAGTCCTTAAGTTGGACATTTGGTGAGCTCCCTGTTATGGTGGTTTATGCTTGTACTGATCCAGGAATCCCCACCAATGTTTGTACTTCCAGTAGCCTCCGAGGTCCCAAACTAAGCATGTAAAGCCCTTAAGAAGCTTCAAACAGATTCTTAGGCTCCCGGGGTGACAAATGTCAGAACAGATTCCAGGATCCCAAACCTTACTTTTACACCCGTTTTTGTCTCGACCTGTATTTTTCCAGCCGGGTGAAAGGTGATCTGAATTCTCACTGCAGTGACCAAACAACTTCCTAGACCCATTTAATTGAGCTTTACACCAACCTTTGCATTTAAACTTAAAGCTTCCAACCATAATGAACCTTGCAGGACAATTCTTACCACTGGCCATCTTCCGCTTACTCTTAATGTCACAAAAAGCTCTAAGTTGACCATCCGTCTCCAGTAGCCCATATTCAAGTGGAATTAGAAAGCTAAGGGATATGAATTTTACCCACTTGAATGTTGTGAAGGATGATGGCAACTTAGGGGGAGGTATTTTTAATGAAATTGCAAGGTCCACTCCCTTGTGCTCTTCTCTGATAATTACCACCTCTTTGCAAGTTTCTTCAATTTCAACCTCTTCCTCTTGGTAGCTTTCTTCCGATTTAATCTCCTCTTCATTGCTTTCCAAGGGCATGGGAGGTTGTGCTTCTTCTTCTTGAATCTCCATCTCTTGATCAACCTCTTCCAAGTCTTCAACTGTGATATGCTTTGGAGGTTGTACACCCTCCTCAACAACAAATTCAAACTCCTTAGAAGAGGGTTCTGTGATTTGAGGTTCCCGTGGAGGTTCTGCATCTCCTAAATCTTCAACCACTTCTTCCTCTGCAACTATTATAGCTTCCTCCACTTGTTCCAGTACAAAGTCATGTTCTGTACTGTCCACTGGAGTTTCTAGTATCTCCTTCGTGCTGCGTTCTTTATTAGATTGTCCACATGAAGACATGGGGGTTCCTTGAGTGTTTGAACGTCGGAAAGCTAATTGACTTATCACTTGATTTAATTGGTGAAGGGTTGCATGAAATTTTTCCATTGTTTCCTTGAGACGATCCTTTGATTCTTGTTCCGCTTGGGTATCATAAGTAGGACCATAAGACTCTTGGATTGATGGATATGGAGATGGCAAATATTAAGGTGGTGGTTCTTGGGAGTAATTGGGTTGGAATCGGGGTGGTTCTATATATGGTTCATATGGCTCATAAGGTGGTTGGTATGGTGGTTGAGGGTTAGGGTCATATGGAAGTGAATGGTGAAAAGGGACTTGTGAGTATGGTGGTCCAAAGCTATGTTGAGGAGGGGGTTCATAGGCGTATGGTGGTGGTTGTTGATAGTCAAAAGAGTGCTCACCACAGCCATTGCCTTGATATGCATCACAGAATGGTTGTTGATAGTCCATTGAAGGTGGTTGTTGCCATGAGGTTTAATCAAATCCTTGTGGCTCCTCCCATCTTTGATTGTTCCAACCATGATGCCTGTTCTCATTGTAATTTCCTCTTCCTGCAACATAATTGTAACTAGACTCATAGCCAAAGGGGTGAGAGTTCATAGTAGTGAGAGATAATAAAAACAAAACTAACAAAAAAGGAAAATTTTTTGAAAAAGAGATGATTTTAAAAAAATAATTGAATTTTTGAAAAATAAGATAAGATAAGATAAAAAATTTAAAAAGAAATCTGAAATTAGTACTTTTTTAAATATTTACAATAACCAATAATAAGGCACACGTTTGCAATTCCCCGGCAACGGCGCCATTTTGACGTTAGGATTTTTGCTAGTAAAGAATTTTATAAAGTCGCGTTGTAGATATAGATTCTAAACCAACAGAAATCCCTTCGTGCAAACGTTTTGGTTGTCACAAGTAACAAACCCCTTTAAAATTGATAACCGAGTATTTAAACCTCGGGTCGTCTTCTCAAGGAATTGCAGGGAGGTATGTTCTTATTATTGGTTATGAAAAAGCGTGTTTTGGGGTTTTGGATTAAGGTAAAAAGTTAGTTGAATGACAAGTAAAATAAAATAATAATAGCTGTAAAATAAACTCTTGGCAAGGTATGAGAAATTAGAAGTCCTATCCTAGTTATCCTTATCAATTGTGATGAGAATTGGATTTTTCTCCCACTTTGTTAACCTCTAACTATGAAGGTAAGTTAAGTGGATGAATTAATTCGAATCCTCAAGTCCCAGTCTTTTCTTGGGAAAAGTTGGAGTTATTGGATCTCGAATTAATTCTTGAAGAATTCCAATTTTCAGTCGACAATGAGTTTGATAACTCAAGAGTTACCAATTAATCAACCAAAGCCAAAAATATAGAAAGCTAAACTGAAATCATAAATATCTGGAATACCTCAAATTATATTGAATGAAAATGTCAATTCTAACACGGACAATATCCATAAGCCAACTGGGCAACATAAACCAAACACAAATAAAAGCTTCAGAGTAAACAAAAATAGAAGAGAAAATAAATAGTAAAAGAAATATTGAATCTGTGATGAAGAAGTTGAAATCCTAATCCTAATCCTAATCCTAAGAGAGAGGAGAGAACCTCTCTCTCTAAAAACTACATCTAAAACTAAAATTATGAATTATCAGAGCATAATCATGAATGGATGCATTCTCCCACTTTATAGCCTGTAATCTGTGTTCTCTGGGCCGAAAACTGGGTCAGAAATAGCCCAGAAGTCACTTCCAGCGCTTTCTGGTCTGTACAGGTCGCGGCCAAGTGATGCGGAGGCGTCATCCATGCATCCTCGCGGATTGCTGTTCGCAGATGCAACGCGGGCGCGTCATTCACGCGTTCGCGTCGCCTAACTTCGGGGCAGCTATAATAAATTATATATCAAATCGAAGCCCCGGACGTTAGCTTTTCAACGCAACTGGAACTGCGTCATTTGGATCTCTGTAGCTAAAGTTATAGCCATTTGAGTGCCAAGAGGTCAGGCTGGACAGCTTAGCAATTCCTCCAACTTCTTGTATTCCTTCCACTTTTGTATGCTTCCTTTCCATCCTTTAAGCCATTCCTGCCCTGTAATCTCTGAAATCACTTAACACACATGTCAAGGCATCTAATGGTAATAAGAGAGGATTAATAATAAACAAATATAAGATCAAAGAAGCATGTTTTAATTCATAGCACAAAATCAGGAAGGAAAATGTAAAACATGCGAATTGTATGAATAAGTGAGTAAAAAGTTGATAAAAACCACTCAATTGAGCATAAGATAAACCATAAAATAGTGGTTTATCAGTGCTCCTATCCTTAGTTGCTCCTAATAGTTGTGTGGAGGAAAATATATCCCCTGAGGTATCTCAGGGATTTCTTGATGAGGGAATTCCTCATGCTCTCTTGATGTGCAATCAAATGCTCTACTACTGGGTTATAGACCCTTGAGGTGAATCTCTCCATCTCCCATGACTCAGAGGTGGAAGCAATTGCCTTCCCTTTCCTCTTTCTTGAGGTTTCTCTGGCCTTAGGTGCCATAAATGGTTATAGAAAAACAAAAAAGCTATGCTTTTTCCACACCAAACTTAGAACATTGCTCGCCCTTGAGCAAAAGAAGAAAGAATAGAAGAAGAAGAAGAAGATATGGAGGAGAGGGAGAGATGTTTATGTTTCGGCCATGTAGGGTTGGTTTGGGTGAGAAGGATGGATGGATGTGAGTGGTGAAGAGGTGATGGGGAAGAGAGATTGAGGTGATTGGTGAAGAAGAGAGAATGTGAGTTGGGGTAGGTGGGGATCCTGTGGCGTCCACAGATCCTGAGATGATCCTGTGGGGTCCACAGATCCTGAGGTGTCAAGGATTTACATCCTTGCACCAATTAGGCATATAAAATTCCTTTGCATGCAATTCTGGCGTTTAAACGCCGAAGTGATGCTTATTTTGGGCGTTCAACGCCCAATTGCAGCATGTTTCTGTTCTTTATCCCCTCAACCTGTGCTGATTTTGGTTCTTTAGTTCCTTTATTTTCGGTTTATTTGAGTAGAGAAAATGAAATTGAGCCTCTTTGACTAATTTATTGCTATTAAAATGTTGTAGGGAATTATTTTTCTGAGAAAGTTGAGTACAACAAACTCAGTGAGCAAAACAAGGAGATAATCGACAGCTTCAAAAGTGCTACATTAGCATCTTTGACGCAATCTGTCCTTGATAGGAGTGTTGAGGGGGGGAGAATCATAAGAAATTTAAGAGGACTTTTATCGTCTTTGTCTAGAAGTGCTTCTTGCTACCGACGACAGTGAGCACGACCTCCCCGATCCATAAGCCCCATGTCCTTTGTGTGGACAACATCCAAAAATGGAATTAGGCAACTCATGTGCTGAGATTCTTGAGGAAGGAGAGCGAAGCCCAGAAACAGGGAAAAAAATAGTCTGTTGACGGTTGTGTGTTTATTTGGATGATGATATATTTTCAAGAATCCAAGTTCCCTCGACTTGATGCACCTGAGACTCCTGGGAGACCGTGGGTGGCCCACTAGACACGGAGTCTTCTGCTCAACCGAATTACTAAGGAAGCAGCTGATACGATGGTAAATTAAAAAAAAATTCCCTTGAAAATTTAGTTCAAATGCTTCTGAAATACTCTCCTAACTAAATAAGTTTGTGTTATAAGGACTTGTGTATAGAGCACAATTAAGGGAGAAAAAGACAGAAGAAAAGAAGGTGTCAAAGATAGTTTTTCTAAAGGGGAAAGAGAAGGGAAAGCAGAAGAAAGAAAAAAGAAAATTGTTGTTCTAAATTCTTCTTCGGAGGAAGATGGTTTTTTTGAATCCGAATCTGAATCTAAATCTGAGAAAACACCGCCAAACAAAAGAATAAGACAACAAAGGCTGGTGAAAAAACAAAAAATTGTTCTGACGAATTTGAAAACCATAAGTGAATTGGTAGCGCGAAATTGTGAACAACACTTTTCACAACTCTCATAATCCCCAGTAAAGAACCCCAAAAACGTGGTGTTCAATACCATGGCATAAACACAACTTCGCACAACTAACCAGCAAGTGCACTGGGTCGTCCAAGTAATAAACCTTACGCGAGTAAGGGTCGATCCCACGGAGATTGTTAGTATGAAGCAAGCTATGGTCATCTTGTAAATCTTAGTCAGGCAAACTCAAATGGATATGGTGATGAACGCATAAAAACACAAAGATAAAGATAGAGGTACTTATGTAATTCATTGGTAGGAACTTCAGATAAGCGCATGAAGATGCCTTCCCTTCCGTCTCTCTGCTTTCCTACTGTCTTCATCCAATCCTTCTTACTCCTTTCCATGGCAAGCTTGTGTAGGGTTTCACCGTTGTCAGTGGCTACCTCCCATCCTCTCAGTGGAAAGTTGATTGTTGTTGTTGTAGGTGCATAAATAAAACAATAACGAAAGCAATAAAGAACTGACGTAGAAACAATAGTAAGAAATCAGTTAAGTGATTAAGCCATGGGTCGTGGTCATTAATCTTCTCTAATCCAAACCAAACACTCAAACAGGTCAGTCAATCTAGACGAGGGTTAAGCTCGCGCAATTCAATCTCTGATGATCCTACTCAAAATGCCAAAAACAAGGTCGGATCTTCTAGATCGGAGAATGAAGCTCTATGATTCTAGCCTTAGCACCACAGGAACCTCAATTACCCATGACTAACGAGATTTTATGTCACATATCCCAATTAGCCCAAATAACTTGTTGGAACCTATGATGTACTCTAAAGCTGTAGCTCAATGCTATCCGTGCCAGGACTCGTAAAGAACTCATGTAGAATAAAGGGTCATACTCTTGTTCCACCCTAGATTCATAAAGATAAAGAACAACAGTACATCTTATAATGGAATCAAACATATATTAAAGTAGAAAAGTAATGATATTAATCCATAGGAATGAGCAGAGCTCCTATCCTTAACCTAGGAGATTTAGTCGCTCATATTTTACAGAGAAAACAGAAATAATGTATGTGCTTCTCCCTTCCAGGGAAGCATAATCCTCAAGAGGAAGGAAGTCCTTTACTTTTGATAAAAACTCTAAGACTAAACCTAACAATATCAGACTTTGCTAAAACTTGCCAATTTCACCCAAAAATCACCTAAAATCGTAAGAATAACATAAAAACTCAAAGTAGCATCCAAAATATGTTTTTTGCACTAAAACATACTAAAACATAATACAACTTGATAAAATATAACTAAAAACACTAAAAAAATAGTTCCAAAAGGGTATAAAATATCCGCTCATCACAACACCAAACTTAAATTGTTGCTTGTCCTCAAGCAACTGAAAATCAAATAAGATAAAAAGAAGAGAATATGCAATGAATTCCAAAAACATCTATGAAGATCAGTATTAATTAGATGAGCACAGAAAAACACACAAACTCATAGTAAAGTCCAGAAAAGTGAATTTTAACTAAAAACTAATAAAAATATACTAAAAACTAACTAGATCATACTAAAAACATACTAAAAACAATGCCAAAAAGCGTATAAATTATCCGCTCATCATAACACCAAACTTAAATTGTTGCTTGTCCTCAAGCAACTGAAAATCAAATAAGATAAAAAGAAGAA
>NC_029777.3:76684253-76684729 GCF_000817695.3 Arachis duranensis
TGAGTCTTGGCCGTGGCCCAAAGCACTCTGTCTTCTAGTATTACCACCGGATACATACATGCCACAGACACATAATTGGGTGAACCTTTTCAGATTGTGACTCAGCTTTGCTAGAGTCCCCAACTAGAGGTGTCCAGGGTTCTTAAGCACACTCTTTTTGCCTTGGATCACAACTTTATTTCTTTATTTTCTCTCTTTTTTTTTCGAATTTTTTTCTTTTTCTCTCTTTTTTTTCATTGCTTTTTCTTGCTTCAAGAATCATTTTTATGATTTTTCAGATCCTCAGTAACATGTCTCCTTTTTCATCATTCTTTCAAGAGCCAACATTCATGAACCACAAATTCAAAAGACATATCCACTGTTTAAGCATACATTCAGAAGACAAAAATATTGCCACCACATCAAAATGATTAAACTGTTATAAAATTCAAAATTCATGCAATTCTTTTTCTTTTTCAATTAAGTCATTTTTCATT
>NC_029777.3:76684892-76685880 GCF_000817695.3 Arachis duranensis
GGTCCACCTTAGTGATGGCGGCTCTTTCTTCCTCTTGAAGATCCTATGGAGTGTTTGAGCTCCTCAATGTCTCTTCCTTGTCTTTATTGCTCCTCTCTCATGATTCTTTGATCTTCTCTAATTTCATGGAGGATGATGGAGTGTTCTTGGTGCTCCATCCTTAGTTGTCCCATGTTGGAACTCAATTCTCCTAGGGAGGTGTTTAGTTGCTCCCAATAGTTTTGTGGAGGAAAGTGCATCCCTTGAGGCATCTCAGGGATCTCATGATGAGTGGGGTCTCTTGTGTGTTCCATCCTCTTCTTAGTGATGGCTTTGTCCTCATCAATGGGGATGTCTCCCTCTATGTCAACTCCAACCGAATAACAGAGGTGACAGATGAGATGAGGAAAACAAAAAGCAATGCTTTTACCACACCAAACTTAAAAGGTTTGCTCGTCCTCGAGCAAAAGAAGAAAGAAGAGAGTAGAAGAAGAAGAAATGAGGAAGAAGGGAATGGCTTTGTGTTCGGCCAAAGGGGAGAGAAATGGTGTTTAGGATGTGTGAAAATGAAGGAGTGAAGGGGGGTTTTATATAGGAGAGGGGGAAGGGTAGGGTTCGGCCATTTGAGGGTAGGTTTGGGTGGGAAAGTGGTTTGAATTTGAATGGTGAGGTAGGTGGGGTTTTATGAAAGATGGATGTGAGTGGTGAAGAGAAAGATGGGATGGGATAGGTGAAGGGTTTTTTTGGGGAAGAGGTGTTGAGGTGATTGGTGAATGGGTGAAGAAGAGAGAGAGAGTGGTAGGGTAGGTGGGGATCCTGTGGGGTCCACAGATCCTAAGGTGTCAAGGAAAAGTCATCCCTGCACCAAATGGCAAACAAAATCACGTTTTTAGCCATTTCTGGCGTTAAACGCCGGGCTGGTGCCCATTTCTGGCGTTTAACGCCAGCTTCTTGCCCTTTTCTGGCGTTTAACGCCAGTCTGGTGCCCCTTTCTGGCGTTAAACGCCCA
>NC_029777.3:76688985-76689552 GCF_000817695.3 Arachis duranensis
AAGAATCAAATAACAATGCATGCAAGACACCAAACTTAGCAGTTTGTATACTACTGACACTAATGAGAATGCATATGAGACACATAAACACTCAAGTCAAGAGAATTCAAAGATTAGAGTAAAAAATCATCAAGAATTATTTGAAGATCCTTAAGACATATGAATGGATGCATGCAATTGACACCAAACTTAAGATGAGACACTAGACTCAAACAAGAAATTTTTGGATTTCATGATTTTTTGATTTTTTTTTGTGTTTTTCGAAAATTAAGTGGAAAAAGATATCAAAATTCTTAATGAGAATTCCAGGAATCATGCAATATTAGTCTAAAGCTTCAGTCTAAAGGAATTAGACATGGTCAGCCAAGCTTCAGCAGAACATTGCATTCAAGAGCTAAATTGATGAAGATCAATCAGCTTTGGTGATGATAAGAACATCACCTTGAAACACTAGAATTCATTCTTAAGAACTCTGAAAAAAAAATAAATACCTAATCTAAGCAACAAGATGAACCGTCAGTTGTCCAAACTGAACAATCCCCGGCAACGGCGCCAAAAACTTGGTGC
>NC_029777.3:76690796-76712090 GCF_000817695.3 Arachis duranensis
GTGCCAGTTCCGGCGTTTAACGCTGGGAATTCTGAGGGTGACTTTGAACGCCGGTTTGGGCCATCAAATCTTGGGCAAAGTATGGACTATAATATATTGCTGGAAAGCTCAGGATGTCTACTTTTTAACCCCGTTGAGAGCGCGCCAATTGGGCTTCTATTGCTCCAGAAAATCCACTTCGAGTGCAGGAAGGTCAGAATCCAACAGCATCTGCAGTCCTTTTCAGTCTCTGAATCAGATTTTTGCTCAGGTCCCTCAATTTCAGCCAGAAAATACCTGAAATCACAGAAAAATACAAAAACTCATAGTAAAGTCCAGAAAAGTGAATTTTAACTAAAAACTAATAAAAATATACTAAAAACTAACTAGATCATACTAAAAACATACTAAAAACAATGCCAAAAAGCGTATAAATTATCCGCTCATCATGAATCTGAAAACCAAAGCAGTTCGACGGATTTGAAAAGCACAACTGAATCCAAAAACCAGGAGGTTTGGGAAATGACTATTTTCTGAATCTGAATCTGAGTATACTTCTTAAAAACTATCTATTTATTTAAATTTTCATCATGTTATTTAACGAAACTTTTTGTATGTGTCGCAGAGAAGAAGAAGAGATTGAAAAAACACCTACAAAAATAAAAAAGAAAACAACCACAGAAGGTGGTTAAAAAGCAAATCAAAAAAGGAAGCTTGTTCCAACGGATTCGAAGAGCATAAGTGAATCTGAAAACCAATAAGTTGATGAAGTGATTATTTTCGGTTCATTGATATGTTTGTATGATGTTCATTTGGTTTAGTTTTGCTTTCATTTGCTGAAAATTGTTGGTGTGTGCTTGTTAAGTAAATTCGATGTGTTTGTATGTGTTGGAGAGAAAAAGAAATAAAAAATACCGACAGTGAAAAGAAAACAACCAGAGAGGGTTGCCAAAAAACAAGCCAAATCAAGGAAGCTTGTTCTGACAAATTCAGAAAGAAAAACTGAATCTAAAAAGGAGTAAGTTTCTAAAATGATATTTTTGGTTCATTGATACTTTTATTTTAAGTTCCTTGATACTTATTTTATGAATTTTTAGAAATGAACAAGTAAAGGTCAAGGTTGCCGAAAAAAGAAGAGAAATATTGCAGCTATTAAGAGAAAAAAGATCAAAGAAAAAAATGATAGAGCTCAAAAAATAAGTGTTGCTCCGGATGACTTTGACTCGACAGAGGCGCAAAATGATTTATCCGAGATGTAAGATTCCGTTTCTTATAGTGAGTTCTTTTTTCTTTGTTTGCTAACTTTTTCTAAAACCTCTTGTAATTCCTCTAGATTTACTAAATAATATTTGTTTTTTTGCTTAGATTGCTGACTGTAGATTTGGGCAGTGAACCTTTACAAACTTAAACGAGCTCTGATGAGCGGATAATTTATACGCTTTTTGGCATTGTTTTTAGGTAGTTTTTAGTAAGTTCAAGCTACTTTTAGGGATGTTTTCATTAGTTTTTATGTTAAATTCACATTTCTGGACTTTACTATGAGTTTGTGTGTTTTTCTGTGATTTCAGATAATTTCTGGCTGAAATTGAGGGACTTGAGCAAAACTCTGAAAAAGGCTGACAAAAGGACTGCTGATGCTGTTGGAATCTGACCTCCCTGCACTCAAAATGTATTTTCTGGAGCTACAGAACTCCAATTAGCGCACTCTTAACGGCGTTGTAAAGTAGACATTCAGAGCTTTCCAGCAATATATAATAGTCCATACTTTATTCGGAAATTGATGACGTAAATTGGCGTTGAACGCCAAGTACATGCTGCTGTCTGGAGTTAAACGCCAGAAACACGTCATGATCCGGAGTTGAATGCCCAAAACACGTTATAACTTGGAGTTCAACTCCAAGAAAAGCCTCAGCTCGTAGATAGATCAAGCTCAGCCCAAGCATACACCAAGTGGTCCCCGGAAGTGGATTTATGCATCAATTACTTACTCATGTAAACCCTAGTAGCTAGTCTAGTATAAATACGATAAGTTACTATTGTATTAGACATCTTTTGACAGTTAAATCTTTGACTGTTTTAGTCTTTGATCATTCGGTCTTTTGATCATTCAGGGGGCTGGCCATTCGGCCATGCCTGAACCTTTCACTTATGTATTTTCAACAGTGGAGTTTCTGCACACCATAGATTAAGGGTGTGGAGCTCTGCTGTACCTCAAGTTTCAATACAATTACTATTACTTTCTATTCAATTCTCTTTTATTCTTATTCCAAGATATACGTTGCACAACACTTTGATGAATGTGATGATCTGTGACACTCATCATCATTCTCACCTATGAACGCGTGTGACTGACAACCACTTCCGTTCTACGTTAGGCCGGGCGCATATCTCTTAGATTCCCCAACAAAATCTTCGTGGTATAAGCTAGATAGATGGCAGCATTCATAGGGATCCGAAAAGTCTAACATTGTCTGTGGTATTCCGAGTAGGATTCCGGTATTGAATGACTGTGACGAGCTTCAAACTCCTGAAGGCTGGGCGTGATAACAAACGCAAAAAAATCAAGGGATTCTACTCTAACCTGATTGAGAACCGACAGATGATTAGCCGTGCTGTGACAGAGCATTTGGACCATTTTCACTGAGAAGATGGGATGTAGCCATTGTCAAGGGTGAGACATAAGTATTTCTATCCTTTTTTTATTTTATTTATCTTTTAATTATCTAATCCAATTACATTTGACCCTATGAATCCACTTAACTGAGATTTACAAGGTGACCATAGCTTGCTTCATACCAATAATCTCTGTGGGATCGACCCTTACTCACGTAAGGTATTACTTGGATGACCCAGTACACTTGCTGGTTAAGTTGAACGGAGTTGTGTCCACACATAGTTGAAAAAGCAATGAATTTTACAAAATACAATAACAAAGGAATCACAATTTCATCCACCAAGCTCCATACCGTCTGTAAATGCACTGGCTAATGCCAGGTAAATTTGGTTCATTTTGGGTTTAAGTGGTGTTCATTGGATTCCAAAAATGAATTTTATGTGTTTTTGATCGTTTGCTTTTAATCTTGGTTGATGATTTTAATTTGGTATCTTTTTTATTAGGAAAAATACCCCAAAAACTCCAGTTAAAGTTTTTAGAAGAAAGAAACTGCATCAAAAACAGAGTTTACAAAATCCAATTATGTAAGTTGAAATATTTATGTTGGTAATTTAGATTTAGGTAATAATTTTTGTTTAGTTAATCACACGGAATTTGTGTTTAATTATCAGTAGCACTACACCTGATCCTCAACTCCAGATTATTGTTATTGGAAAAGAAACTCATTCTCAACCTCTTGATATGTGAGTTTTTCAATGTGCAGCTTTCGGTTTCTCAGTACCTGTTCTGGTAACTCAATATTAACTTTTTCTTTGTTTATCTTCCTTAGAGTTCTTATAGCGGTGTCTCTTCCAAGTTCTCTTGTGGAAGAGATAATAATACATCGAGAGACCTTCACCAATGTCCCTTCGGAGAGTCAAATAGAAGAAGCTTTTGTTAATGAGTAAGCTATAATTAAAATTCTTCTTATTAGTTTTAATGGTATAGGATACTAATTTCGGGTCGTTATTCGAACTCTTTTCTGTTTAATGCAGCAGCCCTTCGGAAGAACAACAGCAACCATGTCAAGAAGCTCCGGTGGCAGAGCAATCGGAAGAAGAAGCACAGCTTGATTTGTATGTTTTACTGCTTATTCAAATTTGGGTAATTTTGGCTCATTACAGGGTTTACTTGTGGTTCATTTGAATAAAAAAATCAATTCAATGTGTTCTTTATTGGAATCTCTTCTGTTTGTTACAATTGCCCTCCGGAACTCAAAAAGCAGGCCGGCAAGGAATCTTCCCCGAGGAAGACGGAGCCAGAACCTCCGTTGATTGTGTAAGTTTTAATTAATATCATTTTTATTAGCTTTCTTGTTATATGATACTGTTTTTTCATTATTACTTAAAACTTCCGCCTGTCGTCTTACAGTGCTCCTCCTCCTTGGAACTAGAAAGATGATGCACCTTCTTTCAGCCTTGGCATAAGTCCCCCAATATCTCAACCAACTCCCTCGGCTTCTCAACCGATAGTAACACAACTTGAAGCATTGAAATTTGCTCAGGAAACTAGTGTTGAGCCGAGCTTGACCACCTCTACAAAGTACAAAACTCTAGAGAAAGAAAAAGAAATCACAGAGGAGTTGAAGAAAAAGTGTTATCATTGGATGACACAAGTAAAGAAAACCAAAGATACAACCAATGAATATGATGCCACATTCATCTTGAACCACGAAGCAGATTTGGAGGGGCTTAGACATCATTTCTTGTCTCTAATGCCCGGAGAAGATGTAGATTACACGATAAATTCTTTGCCTTTTATGTTAACATTAATGATTTTTCTAAAAACTTTTATACCATATATCTCATAAATTTTCTTCCTGTAAGTGGTCAATGCCGTGTATATGATTCTCAATGACAAAAAATGTTGCCGATTTGAGGATGAAATTTACTTTGTGCCAATGGATACTCTAGTAAGCCAAATTTTTTATTCCTTAAGTAATTTAGAATTCAGTTCATTTGTGATTTAACTGAGGTTCATTTTGCAGAATTTTATGTTGGGCCATGGCAAGAATTATATTGATCAAAATTCTAACAAGGCCTATCGGATTGATATCAATCAATATGCGCACTACCTCCATTATCTTGACAAAAGAAAACTGGCATCACATCTATTTGTAAGTTGTGATTTCTAAAATTTCCCTAGTAACCTTGTCATTTGCTATCATTTAGTTTGAAATATTCTATCATTTTCCTAAAATTTTGTTGTTTGTGCCAATTTTCAACGAAAGACACTGGTGGTTGTAGATTGCCGATGTCAAAATGAAGGCATTTTGTGTCCTTGACCTTGTCAACAAAATGAAAGATAAAATACCTGACTTGAGAATTAAACTGAACAAATTTGTTGCAAGTTATTTACATTATTTATATTTTGTTGTAAATTATTCAAACATGAGTAAAATTCGGTTCATTGTAGTTGGTGATTTACATTCACCTCATCCTTAAGTGTTCACTTGGTTTCTTTTGCATGCAGAAAATATTTTTCTTGCTGATTGAATATTTATCATGTTTTATTCAATCGCTGCTTGTGCTTAATTTTACTTTTTGTATCCTTTTTAGGGATTAATAGTCTCCCAGATGAGGATTTATGCTGGGGCAGAATCCTTAATAGAGGACGGACAGGGAGTAGAAGCAGAATATATCAAGCTCAGTGGTCAACAAACAAAGTAAAAATATTTCTCTGCTATAGTGTTATTTTTAATGTATTTTATTTTGTATACCATTAATCATATTTTACTTATTTCTTGCTTAGCTTTGATTGCGGGATATACATCATGAAATGGCTGGAAATAATTGATCTCAAAAGATCAAAAAAGGGAAGGGGTATCAATATAAAAACTGGACACAAGTAAGTAATTTCTAAATTAATTAAATTTGTTTCATTTCTTATTTCAGTTATGTTCATTTCTTATGTAACTAATTCCTTTTAATTGAATTGTAGGAAGAAATTGATGCCTTCAGGTGCAAATATGGTCCAAATGTTCTGTTCCACAAAATGAACAAAATTAGAGACCAAGTGATTTGGACATCTGAAGTCATAAGACTCCCGAAGCCATCTGCTGCCCTCCCCAGCCTTTTTGTTAATTTACATCTGGGGATATAGATAGTAAATAGGTTATAGTTTCTTTGACTGGTTGTAATTAACACTATTCTATTTAACTTGTTTAAAAAAGCAAACAATACTTCTTTAATGTATATATGTGAATATTAATGTAAATGTTATTGAAAATCTAATATTAATGAAAAATCTAATGTTAATGTATATATCTGTAGAACTGTCTGGCTACTATTTTTTTCTAGGTTAAAGTAAATAGATTCAGGGTAGTTATCAAATATTAAGAACCCGAAAAACACAAATGAACCGAAATTAATAGACGAGATGAACCGAAAAAGTGCATATATCACTATTGCAGAAATCTAATTTGGAAAAAATGTTTATATCAGTATTCAGTTCCAAAAACACCTAAACTCTTTGAAATAATATAATAAAGACATTCAATAAAAAAAGTGACTATTCAATAAACAATTTCAGAAAGCTAATTTGAAAAATAAAAAAAGTGACTATTCAATAAAGACTAACATCAATAAGAAATTAACCCTTCTATAACATCAATGAACCGAAATTTGCTCATACATGAATGGAAATTTATGTTAATAAAAACTAAAACTCCTATAATTCGCTCTGGGATAATTCATATCCTATGCATTGTAAAGGCTGGAGCTTGACTGAATCGTTGATCCACCATCTAAAAGGTTCAACTGCAAAAGACAAAATAAATCGTATATTAGCAAAATGCACAAACGAATTTTTCCATAGTCGAAAGCAAATCAATATTACCTCGCTTGGAGTTGGCTTTTTTATTTTTCTTTGTGGCATTTGCGATCTTTTTTTCCAAGTTTGATCCCAGTCTGTTCTTGGGGCAGCCTCTTGTTCTCACATGTGGCGGGCTCTGAAGGATATTCACATCACTCAATGTTGCTTCTTCTTGAGATAGTGAACTTTTTCCTTTGTTTTTCGCTTGATATTCTTGCATCTCGGCCATAACATTGTCAAAAGCCCGATCAGAATTCCAGTCAGCTCCTCAAACTCTAACGCAAATTCGCAAATGTTGTGAGACCGAAACGCCAAATTGTCGAATCTCTTGCTTCTCGGCTCCAATAGAGGCTCATCTTAGCTACTCTTGATGTGCATGTGCCCCTTCTTTATGTTCTTACTCTAGTGTTCCAGTATATATTTCAGTGCTACTTTATCTACTCGCTCGAAGCTTAAGACGCTCAGGGAATGGCGGCATAGTATGCCCCTTAACTCGAACAGCAGGCACTAGCACTTTACTTCTCGTGATACTACGTCGTAGGTGACGAAAAACTTATTGAATGTGGAGTTATAAACCTGCTCTACGACTTCGTATGTTGTAAAACCTAGGGTGGAATGCATTAATCTTTTGATGTAGTTCACCTTTCCTCTCAATTGTCCTTGAACTTCCCTGAACTTCTCATGGGTATACATGTGCTGAAATTGAGCCATTATTGTTGATTTTGTTGCGCACGGTACCACGGTGTGAAAATCTGCAGCGTCAAATTCTCTCTCTTTGCTCTCTGCTTACTAGACAGTTATCGTATTGCTTCACAAATTGAATCAAGGAGTTGTTTCGTGTGATGAACTTGTTGAAAAATTTGTGCATGCTCTCGCTCCTTTGTGTACTTCTCATCCCAGTCTAAAAGTGGTAATCCAAGCAAACTGGAATCTATAAATGGCGATCTTCGTATAGCTCTGCAGAATGAACCGAAAACATGAGCTCTGATAAACCAAAAGTTATGCACGTTTTGATAAAAAAAAGTAACAGCATCAAAATAATTTGAATTAAAAGCGTCGGTTACTTGAGAGCCACTTATTGCTTCTGACACCGAACTTTGTGAGAAAATCGTTCCAGTTTCTGTCGAATGCGTCTCTTGTGAACGAGTTCCAAATGACGTGGCTCATCTCTTGTTCGATTTCTTTGTGTCACTTGTAGCTGTTTAGTTTGCTTGGGATCTTCTTCATGATGTGCTAGATGCACGACTGGTGAATTGTTGTTGGCATGCACATCTCGATAGCCCTTCACATCGATGTGCATTGGTCAGTGGGAATGCCTTTTGGTGCCTACCCTCCCATGCAACAGAGCCAACACACAAATAGCCATTTGAATGATTTGATGTCCTCGTTTTTTATCAAAGCGCATCCGAGAAGTGTCGACTGATCATGGTGATTCACGCCCACAAAAGAACCAAAAACCAGATTGTACTTACAAAAATGGGCATTGGCAACAGTTATAAACCGAAATGTGTTGCCTGTGTGAACCTAACGCGTAATTTCAGTGAACCAAATACCTGTTTGTGTTGTATTAAAATGATGTATCCAAAATAGTCGCATGCAGCCCTGCTTCTTGCATCGGCCTAGAATACATTTATGATGGAGTGATCGCCTTTGAGGTTGAGCTCAAAAAATAAAGTTTGATTCTTCTCTTTCATTTTTGATAAGTACTTCCGAATTCTTTGGCATTTTCTTGTTTAGACACATTCTGTACTTCCCTTGTGATGTAATTCCTCACATCTTTTTCTATAAAACTTAGTGATGACAAGTCATTCTAGACTAGTTTCACAAGCATTTTTCATTTGCTTTCATTAGATTTCATGCACTTTCTTACGCAATAAGTAAGTAATTGGATTGGAATTTCATGCATCCCTTGGTTCAATTAAACATGGTTGTTTATGTGCTTGCTTCATAAGGTTTTATGCAAATTTTACTTGATGTTATAAGTGATGAAAACACCTTGTGAGTATAGCAAACTTTGATGAAATTATTTGATTGATAATAGGTGAAAAGAAGTAGAGGAAGAAGCAGAGGAAGTAACGTTGGTGGCCAAAGTTAGCTCACCAACGTTACCTTAAATTTTGGAGGAGAAGGGGGTATGCAATGTTGGTGGCCAATGTTGGTCCACCAACGTTGCTGGCAACGTTAGTGCAAAAATTGGGCGCCAACATTGGAGGGAACGTTGGTGAACCAACGTTACCTCTAATGTCCTTGCATACGCATGAGCTACGCGCACGCGTGAAATGGCAAAATTGACCATTCACGCGTACGCGAGGGTCACACGTACACGTGACCAAGCCAACGTTGGAGGTCCAACGCTGCTTGATGAGCGGATAATTTATACACTTTTTGGCATTGTTTTTATATAGTTTTTAGTATGATTTAGTTAGTTTTTAGTATATTTTTATTAGTTTTTAAGCAAAATTCACATTTTTTAACTTTATTATGAGTTTGTGTGTTTTTCTATGATTTTAGGTATTTTCTGGCTGAAATTGAGGGACCTGAGCAAAAATCTGATTCAGAGGCTGACAAAGGACTGTTGATGCTGTTGATTCTGACCTCCCTGCATTCAAAGTGAATTTTCTGGAGCTACAGAACTCCAAATGGCGCTCTCTCAATTGCGTTGGAAAGTATACATCCCGAGCTTTCCAGAAATATATAATAGTCTATACTTTGCTCGAGTTTTGATGACGCAAACTGGCGTTCAAACGCCCCTTCTTTGCCTTATTCTGAAGCCAAAACGCCAGAACTGGCATAAAAGTTGGAGTTAAATGCCCAAACTGGCATAAAAGCTGGCGTTTAACTCCAAGAGAAGCCTCTACACGTGTAAAGCTCAATGCTCAGCCCAAGCACACACCAAGTGGGCCCAGAAGTAAATTTCTGCATCATTTACCTATTTCTGTAAACCCTAGTAGCTAGTTTCATTATAAATAGGACCTTTTACTATTGTATTTTCATCTTGGAATCTTGGTATCTATCTTTGGATCATAGAAACATTCTGGATATCATATTTTCATATTTGGGGAGGCTGGCCATTCAGCCATGCCTGGACCTCCAGACCAGTTATGTATTTTCAACGGTAGAGTTTCTAAACACCATAGATTAGGGTGTGGAGCTCTGCTGTTCCTCGAGTATTAATGCAATTACTACTATTTTCTATTTAATTCAAGCTTATTCTTGTTCTAAGATATTCACTTGCACTTCAACCTGATGAATGTGATGATTTGTGACACTCATCATCATTCTCACCTATGAACGCGTGCCTGACAACCACTTTTGTTCTACCTTAGATCGAGCATATATCTCTTAGCCTCCATTCTGAAAGATTGGAGTCTTCATGGTATAAGCTAGAATTATTGGTGGCCATTCCTGAGATCCAAAAAGTCTAAACCATGTCTGTGGTATTCCGAGTAGGATCTGGGAATGGATGACTGTGACGAGCTTTAAACTCGCGAGTGTTGGGCGTAGTGACAGACGCAAAAGGATAGTAAATCCTATTCCAACATGATCGAGAACCGACAGATGATTAGCCGTGCGGTGACAGCGCATTTGGACCATTTTCACTGGGAGGACGGGAAGTAGCCATTGACAATAGTGATGCCCAACATACAGCTTGCCATGGAAAAGAGTATGAAGGCAGTAGGAAAGCAGAGATTCAAAAGGAACCAAGCATCTCCATACACTTATATCTGAAATTCCCACCAATGATTTACATAAGTATCTCTATCTTTACTTTATGTTTTATTTATATTTTAATTATCAAAACTCCATAACCAATTTGAATCTTCCTGATTGAGATTTACAAGGTGACCATAGCTTGCTTCAAGCTGACAATCTCTGTGGGATCGACCCTTACTCACGTAAGGTATTACTTGGACGACCCAGTGCACTTGTTGGTTAGTTGTGCGAATTTGTGACAAAGTGTTATTTACATTTGAGAGCTCCAAGTCTTGGCGCCATTGTTGATGATCACAATTTCGTGCACCACTGCCCCAAATGCTACCTCCAATGTTCTCGATGATAAGCCCAAAATTGGAGTTGGAAAACTTGCATCAACGCGTACGCGTGGGCGACGCATATGCGTGGATGCAGATTTTGGCCAGACTCGCAAATGCGTGAGCAACGCGCACGCGCAAAATGCTATTCCGACGCGTACGCGTGGGCAATGTGCACGCATGGATGGAAAAATGTTGGTGCACCAACGTTGAGTCAAATGTTGGCGCCAACGCTCACTCTTTTCAAAAGAACGTTTGACTCAACGTTTTCTTGCAAACGTTGAGCACCAACATTGACACCAGCTCCAAGGAAATTTAGCATCCATGTAGATCATAAAGATTGATTGCCAAACACGCCTCTTCAACATCACTAAGACCCATTCTAGGTTGCTTCAACAGAGGCTAAAAAGCCCAATCCAAGGACTTAAAAGACTGAATTGGAAAGTGTATAAATAGAGGAGAATTTGATTTAGCTAGAAGAACGGGGAGACTAGGGAGTCAAGGACCCAAATTGAGAAACTCTACACTCAATTCTCTTTGTATTTTCTTTTCTGTATTTTCTGCAATTTTCTACTTTTCTGGTTTTACTTGAGCAATGATGAACTAAACCCCAAATTCATTAGGGGGAGGAGCTCTATTGTAATCATAATGAATCAATGAAATTCTTCTTCTTCTCAATCCGCTTGGGTAGCTATAGGATATCTTCTGTTTTAATTCAGCTGAATGCTTGTGTGAGCCTCGGAGGGAAAATCACTTGCATTAGAATTGGAGCTCTATCCTTCACAATTCTCTCAAGTAACACCATTCGGGAGGAATTGAGGTTTTGAGAATTTGTGCGGCTTATGGATAAGTGAATGTGCTCTAACTCTTCTCATGACAATTAGATCAAGAAATTGGCAAGATTGATTATCATTAGAGAGATTGGATTGCCAAGGAATTGGGATCCAATCAATTTCAATCTGCCATAGATCTACTCATATGATTGAGAAAGGAGTTGGGACCCAATTAGTTCATGATGGATTCTAATATCTCCAATCCCTGATGAATCATTTTTATTTGAATTTCCTAAATCTAAATCTGTCTAATTTCATTTCAATTTAAATTATTCATTACTGTTTTGAGTCCCTGTACCCATTTCCCTTTATAATTCATGAAATTTAAGTTTTACTACAATTTAGATTCTACAATTTTACTTTATTGCACTCTAAGATTCAGTTATTTACATTTCTTGCAATTTAAGATTCAACTCTTTTAGTTTCTTGCCATTTAAGTTTCTGCCAATTTACTTTCAACACTTTACATTCTTGCAATTTACCTTCTGTTAATCAATTTTCACCCAAAACATCAACTGTCAGCTTGACTAGATTAATCACCCAACTAAAATTTCTTGATCCATCAATCCCTATGGGATCAACATCACTTTTGTGAGTTTTACTACTTGATACAACCCGGTACACTTGCCGGTAGTTTGTGCGAACTCAATTTTTCGCCATCACTTAGTTCTCGATGACTGTCCACTGCTGCTACAAATGATTGGTAATTTTCGCTTCATCTGATTTCGGCTCTCTCGTTGTTTGATGGTGCGTAAACATGCTTAACTCCCTGTGTTGTTTGAGCATTTTTGCTCGGTTTGGACAGCAAGTATAAACCCCGTAAAATTAGTGAATAATTAATCAATAAATTAAATTTCAATAATAGAAATTAGAAATATAAATTTTAATTTAAAATAAAATAGAGCTAATTAAAATGAGAATTTTGACACCAATTTCAAAGAATTTGGCCCAAGATTGGGCCGAACGGACCGAACGGGCCAAACCGGTCAAACCGGACCCAAAATGGGTCCAAGGCCCAACCCAATCAGCCCACACACTTAAAGAACACAGCTTCCCCTTCCTTCTTCTCTTCATTCACACTGTAAACAGCTTTGGAAGAGGGAAGAATAACTCAAAACCCTAACCTCACCTTCCGACCACCATATCTTCTCACTCCAAGCTCCGATCGCCGCAGCGTTTGTGGCTATGCGACCACCGCGTCAAGCTCTACGAATCTATCGGAACCATTTCATAGGTAAGCCTTATTCTCATTCTAGTTGCTCTACCCCTTCTTATTTTTGAAAATTATTAAGAGTGGTAGTGAGGTTTTGCTTCCTTGATGTTATAGGACCCTATTAGCTTGAGAAAAATATTCACTCTTGCCTATTTGACGCTCGGGTAAGGTGAGAATCCTAGAACTCTAAATATTGGAGGCTTCATAGGAAGCTTGGGAGGCTGAATTGTGGTGAGGAAGGCTTGTGAGTTTGCCTTGTGGGTTGTCTTGGGTAATACGTAGAAATCGGCCAAGGTATGATTTAGGTTTTTCATATTTAATATATAATATTCTGTGAAAACTTAGGCTAGATGACCATAGGATAGGTTGGAAATACAAGAATATGGTTGATGCTTGGTACTCTTAATGATAATTTTGATAAAAATTTAGTATTTATTGGATAATTGTTGTTTATGATGATAATAGGATGTTAAGTGATGAGTTGATGATGAACAACATGATGATATAAATATATATTGGTAAGTGGATGGGAATCTTGTTGGTTTAAAATGAGAAATTTATGTGTGAAATTGTGATATATTAAAGTATAATTGAATGTGGTGTGAAGTGGGAGTTTTAGTGCTGTATTGGTGTGTTATAATATGCTGTTAAGCTGAATATATGTATAGGAAGTGTGATTTGAGTTTGGTTTGTAATGAAAATTGAGGTTTGAGGTGTTTGTGAAAAACTAATTTCTAAACGAACTTCGTCGAGCCATAACTTGGCTTCCGGACCCCCAAATTATTTCAAACTTATTTCAAATGAAAATTGGGTCCATGAAGTTTACGCCGTTCGAAGAAGGGATGACTAATGTTTTAAAACAAAAAAGATATGCGTGTGGAAGTTTGGAGTGTAAAGCTGAAAATTCTGTAACATTCAGCATTGTTGATGTTCTGCATAACTTGCGTACGCGACCACCTGCACACAACGCGACCAACCTTTTCGGGTTGGGTATCTCACATACTCGAGCAGGATACTTGTGTACGGGAGCATAGAAAATTTTACTCCCATGCGTACGTATGACCTTTCAGAAATGCACTCCCACGCGTAAGCGTGACCCCTGTTTTCAGCAAATGAGATTTTTTCATTTTAAACATGAATTTAAACCTCTAAACCTTTATTTTCATTCTTTTACCCCTAGATCTCAGTATTAGGCCTAGTAATGGTATGAAGCTAGGAAATTGTGATAACTTGGGGGTGAAGTAAGACTTTTAAATAATGAATTATGTATAAAAATACAAAGATATGAGATGTATGTGTGAGACCATGGTTATAATGAATGAATGCAAAGGAATAATGATGATGAATTTTGAGAATAAATGAACATAGAGATGATATTTGATGTGTTGGATGCGGAGAAGGCGGTAGGGCGCTAATCCTTCGATTTTATTCCACCGTATTCCTTGCGTTTGTGTTTTGTGAAATGTGGGGAAGGCGGTAGGGCGCTAATCCCTCGATTCGTTCCCCCAAATTTATTGTGATGGTGTTTTATAGGAAGTGAAGAAGGTGGTAGGGCATTAATCCCCCGGCGTATTCCCTCACATTCTTTCTTTCTCTGTCTGCAAGGTGGTAGGGTACTAATCCCCCGACCGGTATGGCACGACCTCACTAGGAGAAGGTGGTAGGACACTAATTCTCCGATTTATTTTCCCCTAGTGTATGCCTCCAGGAGAAGGTGGTAGGGCACTAATCCCCCGATCTTATACCTCCCGGAGATGTGCAGTTGAGAGACGGTATCCAGGTTAGTTACCTGGTGTGTCGGGTTTTGACAATTAACCGACTTGTGAGCTCACGGACAGTAAGAAAGGCATGCATCATATGCATTTGTATGATTCTGTTTGATTATGCATTAATTGGGATTGCCTAAGTGACTATAACATGCTAATTGTTATACTTGCTATTTGTATTATTTGTGTTCTACTTGTGGTTGCCTTTGTTTGCTTGTCTGTCTGTGCAACTTCACCAGAGATGGAGGTACGGAAGAAAGGTGGGAAAGATTTAGTGTTCTAGTTAAGTTTTAGTTAGATTTAAGGAATTGGTTAAGTTTAGAAAGCCTTAGAAAACTACCTGATTCACGGTTTCCGTTTTAGTTCTTTAAGTTTATAATCTGAGTAACGGCATTCTAAGATTGCCTCTGGCATTTGCAGGACCTTATATCTTATGTGTGTGGCACCTCTACCATGCTGAGAACCACTGATTCTCATCCCATGCTATGTTGTTGTTTTTCAAATGTAGGCCCAGAGGCACCTCGGTAGGCGTCTGGAGCTTATGCAGCGAAGTGGTTTCATTTTGGGGTTTTACTTTTGATCTTTTGCTATATATGTATAGACTCTCCTCATGTGTTTATATTTACTTTACTTTTATACCTCTTAGAGGTTTATGAAGGACTAGGGTGTTATACATGTATTTCAGACTTTGGGTTATATATATATATATATATATATTCTCCAGCCAGCCT
The DNA here is from genome assembly GCF_000817695.3 of Arachis duranensis. Classification (NCBI taxonomy): domain Eukaryota; kingdom Viridiplantae; phylum Streptophyta; class Magnoliopsida; order Fabales; family Fabaceae; genus Arachis; species Arachis duranensis. The sequence continues at coordinate 76,705,816 of NC_029777.3, forward strand.
TGGCTTCGTAGGCTAAGTCAGGAGCTTGTTATTTTGTACCCTTGATTCTCTATTCCTACTTTCTGTTTAGTTATGCTTATGATCTTAGTTTTCTTCACACGCAAGTAACCTTGTTTCCTGAGCGTTGCGCTTTTTATTTTACGATTTTGTTTTATCCATTTTCAAGGCTCGTATACAACATCTTTTTTTAATATTATACATATATATCTATATTTTATTTTAGAGGCCGTAATACCACACCACCTCTGTTTTACGGCTTAAGCATAAAGCTCTGTGTGGTAGGGTGTTACAGCAGGGGTGTGAATGATTCAGAACAACTTTGGAAGTTATCCAAAGACTGACGTCCTTCAATATGTGTACGTAAATCCTAGCTAGACAGTTTATGCCGGCTGAAGGGTCAGTCTTCAGAGTTTGAGATATCTTGGATTTCCACCTCCCCTCTCTACTGCATATGAATAGTTGATTCTTAATCTTGTCTCCCTTCCGAGTCATATTCTTTATTTTGGTAGAAAAATTGGCAAGTTTGGAATAACTTTTGTAGAGCTTTCTAGCTTTTTCAAGTGTCTTGAAAGTCATCCCAATCTTTGGGACAAATTGTTCATCCACAACACACCTGTATTATAGAATGAACCGAACATATTATTAAAGCGAAACCATTATATAGTACTAAATGAATAGAATATTGTCCATTATATAAATTCAAATTCGAACAACTGTCTGCATAATGAACCGAACATATTATTAAACGAAACCATTGTATAGTACTAAATGAGCGGAACATTGTCCATTATATAAATTCAAATTCGAACAACTGCCTGCATAATGAACCGAAAATATAAATCAAAGTGAAAACAATGTACAATGCTAAATGAACCAAATATTATATATATAAAATCAAATTCAAAAATCTATGTCTACAATTTAGAGATTATCAATTCAATTCAATTCAATTTAGAATACCGTGTCCATTCAATTCAATTTAATTCAATTTAGTAATTGCATTCCATTCAATTCGATTCAAAATTGAATAATCCAAACCTCGTCCGATTGATAGGATTCAAAAGAATAATCTAAATTGCTCTCATTCAACTTGTTTGAAGTTGAATCATTCATCGTTTTGATAGCCTATTGAAATCTGAAAACGAAGAAGATAAATCCACAGATCGAAGAAGAAAACGAAGAAGAATAGGAAGAAGAACAACAAATAGCAGAGAAGAACAACGAGCAATAGATAAAAAAAAAGAATGACGAGTAGCAGAGAAGAACGACGAGAGCAGATCCTAAAATTGCAATGTAGATCGTTAACGTTGAAGAATAATGTTTACGTTAAAGAAATTTTATGTAATAATTCTATTACATTATTAATAGGAGCAGGAAGGGCGCATGTATTTCACATAATTTGAGGAGAGTGTTTTAAAAAAATACTTGAATGATATGGTTAGGTTTTTTACATGAATATAGAGCATTATTGACATATGACAAAGGGCCAAGATTTTTTAGCTGGCAATATTTTGTGCTCTTTTTCAGTGTTTGGTTACATTAGCTTAGATTGCTTCAAGTTTTGTTTTTTCAATTTCAAATAAATAATTTTGTTGATATATATGTATGTTGTAGATATTATTGGCTTGTTGACATTAGTATTTGAGAAGAAGCTGTAGGAAAAGGAAGGAAAAAATCAAAACGGCTGCGATGGAGTTATCATCAAATGATAGTATAAGAATTCTATTTATATTGCATGCTATTTATATTGTTAGTTACGTCTGTAAAAGCAAATTTATCAACTAGCAATCTAGCATACGTATGAATGTAGTCAAAATGATAAGTGTTTTATATTTTAATATAAAAAAATCGTGTGTTTTATTCTTATAAATAGCAACAAGTATTTTCTATAGTTATAGATGATGAATAGTATTTTTACTAGAATTAAAAATTGTATATCAAATCCCTCATTAGTAGATTTTAGTCATTTTACTATTTAGATTTGAATTTTAAATTTGTGAATAAATAATTATTGGAAACTTGGATAAAGAGTGATCCAAGAGCATTGGTTAAGAGAATAATAAATATTAAAATAAGATTTCAATTCTTTGAAACATAAAAAACATAAAAATATTAAAATTTACGATTAAAGTATTGTTTTTGTTCCTAATATTTGGAGTAAGTTCTAAAGTTGTCCTTAACGTATCAATCATCCTATTTAAATCCCTAACGTTTCAAAATTGACTTTATGTTGTCCTGCCGTTAGAGATCCGTTAATAAAATTGACGGCGGAACAAAATTGTAACGATTTTGAAACGTTAGGGACTTGAATAGGACGAAAATGTTGGGGACAAAAACGATACATAAAAATAAATTTTAATTTTATTCTTTAATAATATCAATTTTTTACTGTACATAGTATTCAATTATTTTTAATCACATTTACACTTAATCACATTACTTTCATTCTAAATAAATTTATTTGTTTTAATTTTAGACTTAAAGTAATGTAATTTTTTTTATAAATAAATAAATTTTACACTTTCATTCTAAATAAATAATGTAATGCGATTAGAATGAAAGTATAAAATTGTAAAAAAAAAATATAAGTAATGTGATTAAATAATGAAAGTAAAATTACATTATTTAAAGTGAAAGTGTAAAAGTTATTTATTTATAAAAAAAAATTACATTACGTTAAATGTAAATTTATAAAAAAAATTAATTTATTTAGAATGAAAGTGTAAAATTATTTAAAAAAATATAAGTAATGTGATTAAGTAATGAAAATAAAATTACATTATTTAGAATGAAAGTGTAAAATTTATTTATTTATAAAAAAGTTACATTATTTTAAGAATAAAATTATAAAAAAATTAATTTATTTAGAATGAAAGTAATGTAATTAACTGTAATTTAAAAAATAATTGAATATTATGTACAGTAAAAATTAATATTATTGAATGATAAAATTAAAATTTATTTTTATGTATCATTTTTGTCCCAATGCTTTCGTCTTATTTAAGTCCTTAACGTTTCAAAATTGTCTCAATTTTGTCCTACCGTCAATTCTATTAACGGATCCTTAACGGCAGGACAACATTGAGTCAATTTTGAAACGTTAGAAACTTAAATAGGACGATTGAAACGTTAAGGACAACTTTGAGACTTATCCCAAACGTTAGAGACAAAAATAATACTTTACTCTAAAATTTACTCTATATCTTTTTATAAAAATTTTTCTTTTTGTAGTGATGTTCTTAACTAATATTTTTAGAACATTTGTTAATAAGATTTCTAATTATTAAACCTTTTTATTGAACTAGTCCCATTGAATTTTGTTGAATGAATTAACTCACATTTTGTTTCGACTGTTCGTTTAATGCTTATACAATAATTAGAATCCTAAATTAAATACATCTAATTTTTGTGCATTTACTTGGTCAATGAGGGAAAAACGTATGTGAATCAATTGATTTTTAATAGGTTTAATTTTTCTGTCCATCTCTTTAAAATTAATTGAATATGTTATTAAATAAAATAGAATATTTAGTTTCATATTAAACATATTTTAATATTATCAAATATAAAATATATTATCAATATGAAAAAAAGATAAAAATATCGAATGGAAAAAAAATTAACTAATTTAGACTTTCTTTTTCCTCATTATTATTACATCCTTCTTTTGCATCTTAAAAATTGCATGAAGATAACCATTAATTACTCTCTCTCTATAAGAAATTATTAAAAGTTTCATAAAATTATAAAGATTAATAGAATAATTAAATATTTTTAATATTATCAAACATAAAATACATCATCAATAAGAGAAAGATATAAAAATATTGAATGAGGGATTTGAACAATGAAAAAAAATTAACTAACTTAGACCTTCTTTTCTCATTATTATTGCATCCTTCTTTTGGACTTTGAAACTGCATGAAGATAGCCATTAATTACTCTCTCTCTCTATAGAAATTTAATTAAAAATTTAATAAAATTATAAACATTGATAAAATAATTAAACATTTTTAATATTATCAAACATAAAATATATCATCAATATGAAAAAGAGATAAAAATATGGAATGAGGAATTTAAACAATAGAAAAAAATCAATTAACTTATTAGACTTTTCTTTCTTCTATTATTATTGCATCCTTTCCTTGGACCTTGAAAACTGCATGAAGGTAAGCATTAATTCTCTCTCTCTATTTGTGTCTGTAAAGCGATTTAACTAAAAATTTGATAAATTATAAAAATTGACAGAATAATTAAATATTTTTAATATTATCAAATATAAAATACATCATCAATATAAAAAAGAGATAAAAATCTCGAATAAGGGATTTGAACAATGAAAAAAAAATCAATTAACTTAGACCTTTTTTTTCTCATTATTATTGCGTCCTTTCCTTAGACCTTTAAAACTGTATGAAGGTAACTATCAATTGTTCTCTCTTTTTTTGTATAGAAACTTAATTAAAATTTTGATAAAAGTATTAAGATCGACAGAATAATTAAACATTTTTGATATTATCAAATATAAAATACAGCACCAATATGTAAAAGAGATAAAAATATCAAACGAGAAATTTGAACAATAAAAAAATCAATTAACTTAGAGTTTTTTTTATTAATATTACATTCTTCACTTGGACCTTGAAAACTGTATGAAGGTAACTATTAATTATTTTCTTTTTCTCTGTCTCTCTCTTTTTCTCTCATTGGTATCAAATTCAGTTTGATTGGATCGATCAAACTAAAACTCTAATCACCCAATCACCATATTGGGTTGGCTCATCATTTGAACTAGTTAAGCAATTAACTCGATCAAACATGATAAAAATTAGCTCAATGAAGTTGTTATTTACTATACCTGATATTTTTTATTAAATATATTACATAAATAAATAATAAATATAAATTATTTGATGAGTTACTAAAATTTTAAAATAATAGTTAATTTAATAAAAATAATAAAACTTAAAAAAAATATTTATTATAAAAATAATAAAATTTATATAATTATTTAATTATGATTAGCTTAATCAGTTTAACTTGTGATTTAATGGTCCTCGTAATTCAATAATTTGATCAGTTTGATTATCCATTCAGTTTTAATAAGTACAATTTTAAAAGTATAATAATAAAATTTATGTTTCTAATGTAATTAAATTGATGTTGTAACTTGTCATTAATGTGTAAATCAACTCTTTTAAGGCAAAAGGTGCATTTAAGCTTTTGATAATATTATGGACTCTGAAAAAAAGAATTAGCGAGAATTTTTTAAAATGGTAATGTTAGATAGCCAAAAATTAATTATAATATCGAAATGTTATGTAAAAATTTTTATTCTCTTGATAAGGAAATGGTATACATTTTTTTATCATTCATTTTTTTTTATCATCCACTTTTTTTATGCGTATTTAGAGTTATTAATGTTTTTTCCAAAATCAATTTTAATTTCTTTCAAATCAAATTCCTAACATCTCTCAATCATATTATTACCCCATTAAAATACAATTTTTCTACAGAAATTATGAAAGTTAAATTAAAAAGTTTTAACAACTTCTACTATACAATTTATATTTTACATATAGACTATTAAAAAATAAAAAATAAAAATAAAATATACATAAAAATAAAAAAATAAATTTTTAAAAATAATTATTAATTCATCATATTAAAATTAATAAATAAGCATATATATAAATATTAAATAAACATATTAAAATAATTGAAATTATAATCTATTAGTGCACATATGAGTAAGGACAGACCTAAACACTGAAGAAGGGGGCACTTGCCCCCACTAGGTTTAAAAAAAATTATATAAATTAATATATTTATTTCAAAGTAATTTATTTTTGTCCTACAAAAATTTATAAAATTTTATTTTGAGATTCATGTTAAAAATATTTTTTTATTAAATTTAACGTATAACAATATTTATTTATCTATTAATTAATATTCTTTATTTTAAAATAATATAATATTTTTTTATTTTATCTTTTAAATAATCTTGCTTGTAATAACTATTTTAGATTAAAAAGTATCTTATTATGTTATAAATATTATAAAAAATAAACTTCTCAATTCAATGTGAGGTAATTAATATTTGAAAATTATAATGAGTAGTAGAACAATTATTTAAAAGTATAAAAGTTAATTTTGATATGTTAAAATATGTATATTTTTTTATATAGTCATTTAATTACATTTATTCTTTTAGATAACTATTTAGGTGATAAATGTAAAAAATTATATTTTTAATTATAATATATAATTAA
>NC_029777.3:76712199-76722336 GCF_000817695.3 Arachis duranensis
TTATTTCAAAAAGAAAGAGAAAAAAATAATTATAAATTAAGTTTTCATTATTTGGTATAAACATATTTTTCATATATTGGTTTTTTTTATGGTATTTATATATAATTATAGTTTCAAATTATAAATGTTAGTGTATTAATAGGCGCTAATGTGTCAATTGATTCAATCTTTTATTATTAAATGTATATGAAAATACACAAAAATAAAATTAGTTATGATGACAAATTATTTATAATTTAATTAAAATATTTTAAGTTTAAATTTTAGAAATAAAAACATATTTTTTTATAAATTATATATAATAAATAGTATTTTAAGAATGAAAGTATTCACTAACTCTTTTTAAATTTTATATCTCTATTATATTTTTAATATAATTAACAATGTTCGACGAAATTTATTTTAAGATATATATTTTTGCCCCCACTCTTAAAATTTTCTGGGCCCGTCACTGCATATAAGATAATTTAAAGAATACAATAAGATACATAATTTAAAATTTGATAATATTAATTATAAAAATTTATTAATTATAAACATCATATGTATGAAATTATGAATATTATGAATACAAAATTATAGATGTAATTAATATAAAATTATAGATGTTATATATGTGTATGAATTTATGGATGTTATGAGTAAATTTATCTTGAATAAATTAATTTTAGGAATTCGACATTTTTTCAAATTCAATTATGGTAAAATCTAAAAATATTTGTGTTAATTTGATAGTTGCTTATGCAATAACTAAAAACTGATGTGTATGAATGTAATATCTAATAAATATGAATTAAAATTTTAGATGTTAGTTGTATTTAATTATAGATGTTATATATATGAATTTATGAATGTTATGTGTATAAACTTAATTAGTACAATATAATTATAAATGCACATAAAAATACAAAAAAATTAAATCAGTTTATTATCATACCTCATCAAAGCTAGTGTGATTTTTCATATTCTCAAAAATTAGTTGACGGACAATAATCTTATCGGGTGAGTTCGTCTATGGTTTAAATTATTCTTCAATTCCTTCTTATAAATTTTCTTAGGTTTAGTTTGGTAAAGCTTTTACTTTTTAAAAGTAGCTTATAAAAGTTAACTTTTAAAAGATGGCTTTTTAAAAGTTGTAGCATTTATGTTTGGTAAATCAAATCAAAAACAACTTTTAATAAACATAAGCAACATCAATTGTGTTTGGTAAAATAGCTTTTAAAATTTAAAAATACTATAATAGACATAAATGCAAACATTAAATTTAAAAATTAGTTAACATATGAGGTTATATTAGACTTTTAAATTTTGAAAAGCACAAGCCAACTTTGAAAAGCTCTATGGTGCTTTCAAAAGTACTCCGATCTTTTAAAAGCTGCAAGCACAAGCACATGATCTTTTTGATTTACCAAACACAAAATGAGGAGCTTGAGCTTTTAAAAAGCACAAGCACATCTTCAAAAAGCTTTACTAAACCAAGCCTTAGTCTATCCTAATTGTGCTTGTAATTGAAATAAAATTGTGACTTTTGGCCTGAGAGAGTAAACGACTTTTATGATCCAGATTAACAATGAAAAACCTATTAAACCAAGTTTTTATATTTGTCAACGCTTGCAATGATAATAAATGAATTAAAAAAAATAAAAATTAATTACAATTAAAATCATTTAATGAATATTATTATTACCATTTTTAATTGTTATTAATCTTTATTGCATTCTTAAATATAACATTTAAATTAAATTAAATTATAAAAAATTTTAGTTAATTATGGGTAAAAATTTTTTGTTACCAAATTTTTTTCTTTTAAAATATATAACTTAACAATAATACTATTAACAATAATAAAAAACACATGAAACAGCAACCTCCGTATTTTTGCAAGATGTAGTAGTGCACCCCAAAAGTTGGGTGCCATTTAATCCAATCTAATTATTAAAAAACAATAATATCATATAAATTAGTGAAATAAATCTTAATACAAAATAATTACGAATAATAAAGATAATACATATATCTTGATATGAGTAGCTACGCACTAAAATAGATATTTTTATTATTGATAATATTAAAAAAATAAAAAAATTGTCAGAAATTACTTTATTCAACATAATAATTTATAAATATTAAATAAAATAAATTCTGATTATTTTTAATTAATTTTTTTATTTGTCAAATATATATTTAATTTCCTAATCACTATTGCTCTCTATATACAAACGTTTGTGAGGTGTTGTGCCCCTCTTTGAAATCCTTAAATTCAGTATTGTCTGAACATATAAATCATTCCATTCACTTTCACATCTACATTATCACCAAAACGCAGCATAATCCACCTGATCTCTTTTCTTTTTTCTTTTTCTCTGTGTGTATGTGAGTTCAATTGGGTCAAACATGTTAAATAACACCGCTTGTTTTCTAGTAAACCTGCCAGATACGAAGGGTAAAGAGAAAGTTAATTATGATAAAATGAACAAGGGTAAGTAGATTCTAATCAAGGAACCAAATGTTCCAACTTCCAAACAACACTGTTGTTATTGAAGATGATTGTGATTCCTTTGAAGAACAAGAACCCAACCCCTAGTCACACTCTTGTTATTGGTGACCAAAATTCGCAAAAGAAGAAAACTCGATACAATATGCATCATGACTAGGGCTCGCAATGGTAGGGTATGATTTAGATTCTACCCTAATTCTATTTACAGGTTGAAAATTTTTTTAAAATTCTACTTTATTCTAACTGCGAGTTGAGAATCTCTCAACCCTAATCCTATCCGCACCTTAAAGTTCTAAACCTTACTCGACTCTACCTGCAGAAACAAAAAAAAATTTCAAATAAATATAAAATTCAACCCTTCCAAATTTCATACATATTAATAAAAAAAATTAAATTTAAATTAAAATTAAAAACAATAAAATCTTACAGAAATCCAATATAAAATTATAAATAATATGATCATTAACTAGCTTATTGATTATTTCAAGTTTTTATAAGAAGAAGATTGTGAGTACAAGACTCACTTTTTTCACTACATACATAACTTTTACATATATTATATAATATATTAAGAATGCGAATAAAGTATGATACTTTTACATATATATTATATAATATATTAAGGATGCGGGTAGGATAGGATAGGGTATACCCTAAACCGGTACCCTACCCTACTTGCAGACAAATTTACACCCTACTTAGCGAATAGGATAGACAACCCTAACTGAACGAGTTGGTCCGAATTGAATACCTACGAATAGAGTATATATTGCGAATCCTAATCATGACAAGTCATGACATAGTCAGCATGTTATAATAATCTTCTTATTTCATGTGTTGTTTTGGAAGTTTTAGCTGGTCCTTGTTTAACTTGCTTTAATTCTATTCTAGAAGAGGTTTTTTTTTTCAGATTTATCGTGTATGTATATTATACTAGTTTTTTCAGTGCTGGTGCTATTATTATTATTATTATTATTATTATTATTATTATTATTTTGCAAATCGTTTTTTATCAAATATAAAATTTTTATTGACAATAATTTTATGGAAAGTAGGATACTACAAACGATACCTTTTCCACTATAAGCATAGATAAAAAAAAATACACTTTATAAATTTAAGATTAAGCTTTGTTCTTGAATATTGAGCATCATATAAACAGAAAATCTAAATATATATAAAAAAAATAATTAAGTGTCTTACCATGCCATATTTTCATTAGTGCTTTTAACTTAATTGTTGCTATGGTGATCAGTTAATCACATAGCAAACTATTTTAATTGCTTCTGCCTACAAAAATTTTGCTACTTCTATAGTCTGCAATATAATTTGAAGTTAATCAACAATATTATTATTTGTGATGTTGATAATGATTTGATCATACGAATCTAGTAAATTTTGGAAAAAAAATTCAGCACATTCATTTTTTATAATTTGACATTCTATGGCTATCACTTGTAAAAAAAAAATAATATTATTAAGACTGTTGATGTGATTTTTTACTGATGTAGATTCACTCATATAAAAAGGATAGAATCTCATTTTTATGAATATCCTATTTTAAATTGACTTTGTCTCGTATAATTTAGTAAGTATCTCCTAAATCTTTTTTGTTATTTATTTATCCGAGATGCTTGATAATATTGAATCTGCAATAGATAAGTATAAATTGACAATGACATTTCTATCCATTTTTTTTCACTTGTCATTAGGAGTACTAGTAGGGTCTGTCTTCTATTGTTGCTAAGCAATTTTTTTTTTAAATTGTCTTTGATCTTTAGTTTTCAAAAAAAAAATTATTTTCATTAATTTTTTTATCTTAAATAATGTTGTCATAATTCTGACACTAATTTGCTCTTTTACTATGAAAAATTAAGTATCTAAATCTCTAATACCATACACTTTTAGGTACTAGAGCTAATAGGATAAGATAACACAACTAAAATTTATAAACGAGAAATAGATAAAATTAAACAAAAATTTAGACAATAATAAAAAAATATAACAAAATGATAAACTTATAATTTCTTAAAATATATAAGAAGTCCATATATAACACTTTTTTATATATGATTGAAATAACTTTCATACAAAAAAAAAATTACACATACATATGAAAAATCTCACTCTTTTCTCTCTGAATTTTTATTCTCTAATATTGTGAACAAAACAATATACAAAAACTTAAGGCTAACCATCCTATTTATAATAGCCAACAATGATGAGAATAGATAGTTCCTGATTCCAGCAAGTGATAAGGCTGGAAGCTTATCATCATAATTCGTAACAAGTAATATCTGCTAGCAAAGAGTATCAAAATTCATTTTGTATTTTCATAAGAGCACACCCATCTTTATCATTATCAGCATGTGAAGATTTTTTTAGTATCGTATTTTTTGTAAATCTCAAAATAATACAGTAGTCCCATATATAAGAAAAAAAAATATGTTTCCATTTAACAGTTTCTATCATACTACCTCCGGAAATGATTGGCATAATTTGCCTAAAATTTCTCCCGAACTTAACTTTCTTACCAAAAATCAAATCAGCATTATTATTATGATCTATAGATGGCATAATATCTCTTAAACTTTTATCCGTTACTTTAATACTATATTGTGAATTATACACACTTCATCCCATATGATAAGCCCTATTTGCTTTAACAAGTGGGCGAGTTTACTATTTTGCTTGATATTTTATATAGAATCTTCATGTATAGTAAACCTATAATAATGAGTTGTTCTAGTTCTAGGTAATAACAAAGAAATAATTCCACTCAATGCAACAACAACAACAATCATTCCTCGCGACCTTAGAAAAGAAGTCAAATTGTCTAGAGATATATAAGTCTTAGTTGTTCTTTCCATATCCATATACAAAGAATAATTCACCATCTTCCTTAGAAATTTCTTCTAAAATCTTCTAAAAAATACCTCATTCTTCTCTTATGTTAAGGAGGAGAATAATATTGTTTGAAACTTATTTTTCAAAGTGTTTTATTAAACTATTTTAAAATTTCAGCCTCACAAAAATATTTCAAAAAATACATATCTAGGAAGATATTTCTTTAACTCCTCTTATTATCTTGTAATATCATTTTAATATCATATAAGTATCTTATTCTCAGCCAATTATCAGTCAAAGATAAATTTTAATAAAAAAAATAGAGACAAATAATAAAATTATAGAAACCAACCCAACATGAATCATTAAAAAAAATTTATTAGACTCAAAGGAGAATATGGATATTTAGATAATTTTTTTTATTATACAAAATATCATTAGAAATAAGCTTTCAAGTTTTTCTCCACACATGTTAAAGTCTGCTCATACTATTTGACATCAGTTTCATAGTGAAAAGCTTCCTTGGATAATCACCATAACCCAAATATAAAGCTTCTTTGATAATTTCAATATATTTTCTACTATCATTAAGTAATCTCAAAGAAAAACAAACATCTCTAAAACTACTATAAGTAACACCATTTTCACTTTTGATTCTGTCATAGTTGATAAGATCTCGAACAAATTTAGCATCATTCTTTAACAAAAAAAATAACTTCCTATAGTAAAATATTTTTTGCAAATCTACTATCAGTGCGACCTTCGCCGCAATCTTCAGGAACCATGATGGAGTGAGAGAGGAAGGAAAACACCAAGAGTAGTTTCAAAAATCCAAAGCTTTAAATATTATTGCTTCAACAAAATTCCAAATGCTATTCTTGAATTTTTGAAAAGAACAAATAATTATTCCATATTTAAATTCATCGAACATCTACTAGAAGACGACGACACAAGAGATGACAAGGGGCAAAGAACTTAGTGCTACTGGGAGGTGAGAAGGGAACTTGCACTGCTGATTTCATTTAGGAATTGAATTAGGATATTTTGACAGTTTGGAGAGAGAGAGAGCATATTGGGGTTGGCCAAGTCATCAAAACACGTTGCCTACATCAGCATCGTGTTCGCCAGAAATATTCTCTAATGAGCTCAGGGACACGCTTGTCAAATTTTAAAATCTTTCAGGGATCATTTTGTCAATAATTAAAAAAAGTCAAATACCATTTTGTCAGCATCAAAATTTTTCAAGTACCAATTTGATATTTACCTCTTTTTATTTGTCTAGACCTTACCAGCAACAACTTTACCAAAAAATGTTTCCTTTTCCAAATATTTACAATATCAAGGCGGCTTACTGATTTGAGATGTAAAGAATCTAAAAGTCATTTGAGTTCTGGCCATTTTGATTACGCATGAAGGTGATGAAAAAATTTGGATAATCAACATGGCCACAAATTACAACATAATTATAGTATAAGTCATCCATATAAAACCCATCTTTGAAAACACTTAATGTCAGAATTATTCTTTTTCTTACACTTGAGTCACTTATTTGACCTGTAGATTTTGTATTTTTTAAACTCTTATAATTCTCAGCTCTAAGTTTTTTTGAGTCCTAAACTATTATTACATGATCAATTTACTCTTATTATTAGATTTCAAACTCTCGATGATTTTATGTTGAATATTGATTTTGTAGCCATCTTTTTCATATGAAAAAAAGAACACTACAAAAATTTGATAAATTAGCGACAAATTTTTGCGAGAAATATTTTTTTGTCACTAATTTGTCACTAACTTGTGAGGAATTAGTAACGCACAAACGACAAAATTAATGAGCGGTCACAAAATATCCGAACTTGAGAAAAGCGACTAATTAGCGAGAGATTCACGACTAAGTTTGTTTCTAGCAAATTGACTTTTGTAGTTGAAAAAAGAGCGAGAAAATGTTTTTCGCTAATTTGTCACAAATTAATTAGCGAGTGATAATGTTCTAAAAAATCAGTCACTTAGGAGTTTAATCGAATAAAAGTAAAGTAGCGAGGGATATTATTGTCACTATTCCGTCGCAAGTGTTTGATATACAATTAGCAAGAAATAATTCACACACTAGTTCGTCGCTAAATAAACTTTGTGCGAAAGGGCTAATTAGTGAGGAACAATGTTACTAACTACTCCATCACAAAGACTTGAAATGCATTTTGCAATGGATAATTTCCTAGCTAATTTGTCACCAAAGTTCTTATTTTTTAGCGAGCAACTAGTTTCTCGCTAATTTATCGCATAATATTGTAAAATTTAAAATTAGGGTCGCGACAGAAAATAGTCGTTGCTAACTCGTCGCAACAGATAAATCATTCAGCTAGGAAAGTGTTCCTTACTAATTAGTCGCTAAGTAGCGAGTAATTTGAGACCGTTTAACAACTAACACACTTTGTTCGTTGATTTCAAGTCGCTGATTAGCGGGCGAAATATATTTGTCACTAACTTGTCGCAAGTTTAATTTAGCGAGCGACTTGGCAACTGCAATCTTGTCGCAAAGTAAAAGCTATATCCTACCTGTTTTCTAGCAAATTACACGCTAATCTCATTGAAAATTCGTCGCAGAGTTATAACAAATCCAAAGCTAATAGAGAAAATTTTAGAAGTAACTAGTCGCAATTGAGTCACTAATCAAAAGCTTATTTAGTGAAGAATTAGCAACCGTTTAACAACTAATAGACTTTTCTCGCTTATTTCATGTTGCTACTAATTTGTGAGAAAAAACGTTAGTCCTTATTCTGTCCTTATTTCATGTTGCTACTAATCACTAATCTCTATATAAATTCATGAAAAATTCATGAAAAGTTTAAAGCAAATTTTCCAAGCACGCTAATATAATTGGTCATAATTTTGTCAATAATCTAAAGCAATTTCAAACGAGAGAATAATTAAAGTTCTAAAGTCATGACTAATAATTAGCTAGCTAATTTTTAATAACTAATAACTTACAATATTCTAGTAAGATGTCAATTCTAAAAAATTTCACAAACAACTCAAATCAAAAGCTTTTCCTTAAAAAAGGATTATTTTTTTCAATTAAATCACAAATTTGTTGTTATTTTAATGGAAAATTTGCTATTAATTTGAATTAAAGTTTAAATTAACATAATTTAATGACAAGTTTAGTTATGGTTCCATCTGCACTTGCTATTTTTGCAAAATTATACATTGATTTTAACAATTGATGCTTGACCTATGCTTCTCATGCCTTTGCCTGCATGCTTTTACACATCTTGCATCTAATTGTTTTAATATGCCTTGCTATATTTCCATTGATGTCTTAATTGCATGTAGTCGCGACCATGTATTTAAGACATTATCTCTTACCTTGGCATTGATTATCACTTAAATCTTCCTCCTCCCAGTTCTAGCTATTTGAATTACATGTCCCTTTCCTTTCTCCCTCTTTCAGGATGGCTACCAAGAAGGGTAGAGAGAAAGCTACTCCCAAACTACCGGCAAGGAAAGGAACAAAAAGAGCACCAGCTGAGGAACCACAACCCCCGTCCACTTGCACCTCTTAGCATGCACCGAGGACGGTGTACTCTTTAAGTGTGGGGAGGTCGATACCGATGGGTTAGTTACTCTTCTGCCTCAACACCAATGGTTTATTTTCCTTGTTAGTTGTTGCATTTGCATGTTTGTTTGATTTTGTGCATATTTTACCACTTGGTTGAAGTAATATTTTCTTTTTTAAGAAACTTTTTATAGTATTTCACTAATTTAAATTAAAAACTTTTTGAAAAACCTGTTTAAAGAAATTTTATTTTGGAACATGGTTTAAAGCTTGAACACACAAAACCAGTGAGATTTTGAGCCTATTTGATTGGTTGCACTCTATCAACCAATATTTTATTTTTGGTATGTGTTTTTCTCTCTAAAATTGTGATCTTTGTCTTGCTTAATTCTATATTTCCATTATTTGATGTATGCATGCACTTATATGATTGAGGCCTTGTTTCACTGAGCTTACATACCATATAGCCTTACCTTTTATTATCCTTTGCAAACCTATGTTGAGCCTATTTTACCCCTTGTTCTTTACTTTAGCTCATCACTAACTCTAAGCAGAAAACAATAATGTCCTTAATTTGAATCCTTAATTAGCTTAGACTAGTGAGAATGCTCATGAATTAAGTGTGGGGAAAAGTGGGTTTGGAAACGTTTGGTTTGGGAATTGAGCATGTTAGACTTTGTGTGAAAATATGAAAAATGTTAAGAACATGTTTATGCATTCAAAACCTTAATCATATGCATTGAGAAAAAAAAAGTGAAAAAGAAAAAAAAAGCAAATAATAAAAGGAGACAAAATGCCCCAAAGTAAGTGTTGGTATCAATGCATATGTACTGAACTCAAATTTAGGATGCATGAATATATGGAAAACACAATTAATGGGAAGTTAGATTTTGTATTTTATAGTTAATGGGAAGTCAGATTTTATATTATGATTACATGGATTGTCCTAAGTTAGGTGGAATAGTTTATGTTAATTAAGGATTCAAATTTTAGTCCACTTAGCCAAATACAATCCTACCTTGACCCTAGCCCCATTACAACCCTTAAAAGACCTCTTGATTTGTGTATTGATGCATTAAATTTTTGTTGATTGTTAGATGAAGAGCAAGCTATAGAAAGCAAGATTAGTAGAGAATTGAGAGAATTGACCTTAGACACTTGAGAGTTAGAATGACATACACTACTAGTAAGGGTTTGGTGCTTAATTCTATGTTCCCTGCTTTCATGAGCTATCTTT
>NC_029777.3:76722532-76744513 GCF_000817695.3 Arachis duranensis
ATGAGGACATGCTAATGTTTAAGTGTGGGAAGGTTGATAAACCACTATTTTATGGTTTATATTGTGTTTTATTGAGTGGTTCTCTCAAGCTTTTCACCCACTTATTCATATGATTTGCATGTATTTACAATTCCTTCCTAAAAATATCCTATGATTAATAACTTTCTTCTTAAGGACCTTTTTGTTGTATATTTTTATCTTCCTTCGTACCATTCGATGCCGTGATCTGTATGTTAAATGTTTCAGGCTTCATAGGGTAGGAATGTCGTAAGGAATGAAGAGGAAGCATGCAAAAATAGAAGGAACACAAGGAATTAAGGAGATGACCAGCGAGAAGTCACGTAGTCGCATGGCTCACGCGACCGTCTGAAATAGAAGGAATTACTGTGACGCGCTCGCGTGCCTGACGCGACCGCGCGGATTGGAGGCTACACGAACGATGCGAAAGCGTGGACGACGTGCACGCGTGGTACGAGAAATGCTGAGTGACGCGAACGCGTGGACGACGCGGACGCGTGACGAGCACGATTTGCAAAATTACAGAAGTCGCTAGCACAGATTTCGGGCCGCATTTCAACCCAATTTTCGGCCCAGAAACACAGATTAAAGTCCGGGAACATGCAGAGACTCAGGACATCAATTCATATCAGATCATAATTCAATTCTAGGTTTTTAGATGTAGTTTTTAGAGAGAGAGGTTCTCTCCTCTCTCTTTGGATTTAGGATTAGGATTCCTCTTAAAGGATTTAGGATTTCAACTCTTCATCAGGTTCAATATTCATTTTACTTTGTATTTCTCTTTTATTTTCAAATACTTTAATGCTTGTATTACATATGTTGCCTATTTGGCTTATGAGCCATTCATGTTAGGATTTTTTTATTCAATATAAATTGAGGTATTTCAGACTTATATGTTATGGATGCTTTAGCTTTATCCAATTTATTTTCATTCGAGTAGATTTTCTTCCCTTTTGGCTCTGGTTGATTAATTGGTAACTCTTGAGTTATCAAACTCATTGTTGACTGTAAATTGGAATTATTCAAGAATTAATTCGAATTCCAATAACTTTAGCCTTTCCCAAGGAAAGACTAGGACCTGAGGAATCAAAATTAATTCATCCACTTGACTTACCTTCATAGTTAGAAGTTGACTTAGTGGGAGAAAAATCCAATTCTAATCACAATTGATAAGGATAACCGGGATAGGACCTCCAGTTCTCATACCTTGCCAAGAGCTTTACTATTTATTATTTTGACAACTTGTTATTTTACATTACTTGTTCAACCCTTTTGAAAACCCCAAAATATACCTTTGCATAACCAATAATAAGAACATACCTCCCTGCAATTCCTTGAGAAGACGACCCGAGGTTTAAATACTTCGGTTATCAATTTTAAAGGAGCTTGTTACTTGTGACAACCAAAACGTTTGTACGAAGGGATTTTTTGTTGGTTTAGAATCTATACTCACAACGCGACTATATTTTATAAAATTCTTTACTGGCAAAAATTCTAACGTCAGGTATTCCAATGTCCACTGCCTAGTTTTTATTTTTCTCTTTAAATTTGAATTTGGTTTGGGTTTTGATAAAATCTTTTGATTTTGGTTATTTAGGAGTGCTCTAGTTTGAGCCATTGGTGAGTTTCATCAACTAATTTTGTGGGTTAAGGTAAGGAACCTTCTAACTTTTGTAAGTTATCAATTTCATGAACCCTAGGTTGATTATTAGTGTGAAATTTGTTATGTTAGAGTATTGATTGATTTTGGTACACAATTGGGAGGTTGGTGTTGCTTGTGGAGCTTTGGTGAGACTTGGAGTTAAGGGTGGAGACTTTCAAGAAGAAGCTCAATTATTTTGGCTACAAGAGGTACAGTTTAAGTTTCATTTAAGTACGGTGTGGTGTGATGAGAATTCCTAGGCTAGATGCTCCTAGGATTAAGTTTGGATTGTGTAAATGGTTGGTACTAATATGTATAGTTGATATGTAATGTAAATTAATGATTGGGTTGAGAATTGTGTGAATTTGTATGTTTGGTGTGTTGAGAACTTGATGAATTGGATAATAAATATTGGTTTGTGGAATATGCATTTAAATTGTGAATTTGGGCCGGAGGCCATAAAGAGGTAAGAAAGGTAAGTTGTTGTGTGTATTGTGTGATGATATAAGAGATTGGATGGATTTTAGATATTGAATGTGTGAATAATTAGTTTGATTATTGAATAATAGTGTTTGAGGAATTGAGGTATAGAATTTGATAGTTTTAGGTGAAATTGTGTAGATGATTTAGGTTTGGTTTTAGTTGAGTGTAATTATGTGAATGTGGTTGGGTTGTGGTCATTTGGATGAGTGGAAATGAATTTGGCTTGTGAACATTGAAAAAATTGGTGATTTCTATTTATGGATAAAAACTAATTTTTGAACAACTTTGGTTGTTCGTAACTCGGTCCACGAAGTTTAGAATTCTTCAAAATTGGAATTTTATGAAAGTTTATTTAACGATCTTTCCAACGGTTTAGAAATGGTTAAAAAAGGAATTTTGTAGAAGGAGTTATGTGTGTTGGAAGTTTGGGGTTTGAAAATATAATTCTGCAGCTTTTTAACTTAGTAAAATTTTTTGTGAAACGTACTCCGACGCGCACGCATCACTCACGATTTTGACTCTCTCACGCGTGTGCCTGGCCGATGCGTACGCATCGCTATATTGATGCAAGTGCCTAATAGAAAATCCAAAGAGTTGCACTGGTACTGTGCTGGTTTTGTTCGAGGAGCACAAAACGTACCCACGCGTACGCGTCACTAACGCGCACGCATCGCGCTACCTTTCTACTTCCCATGCGTGCGCATGGACGACGCTCACGTGTCACTTCCTTTTCCACTTTCCACGCGTGTGCATGGGCGATGCACACGCGTGGCCCTGTTTTCACCAAAAGTTGATTTTGAGTTTTTAAAGCCGAATTTCAGACTTTTAAGCCTCCATTCTCACCCTTTAAGTCTTAAAGCCTTATAGTAGGCCTAGAAATGAGAAGGGACTAGGAAGAGTGATAGCTTGAGGGTGAAGTAAAGGGAGAGTAATGATGAATTATGATTAATGATGACTGTATGAGTTGCTAGGGGTAATGATGGAAGTGCGGTGTATGCCGTGAGCCAAAGAGCTGTATTTAATAATGATTATTCGCTGGTTATGGGTTATATTATGAGTCGGATGGCTATGATAAATATTGATTTATGGCTGAAAATAAAAATATGGCTTTGAATGATTGTTTTATCTTGAGCACTCTTTCTCGAAAGTGCGACCCCAGAGAGATGAAGGAAGGTGAGGATCCCCTTCCTTGTTCCTCCGATCCTAGTATTGTAAAATCGCCCTCAGCGAGATGGTGGGAGGTTAGGATCCTCTCCTTGGTTCCTCCTCGGCATATGAGAATGTACCTCCTGGGTAGATGCAAGGGTTGGGGTTGTGCCCTACTTGCTCCAGGTTGGTTAGTATAGAGGCTCCCCGGGTGGATGCAAGGGTTGTGGTTTCTTCACACTTGCCCCAGATTATGATGAGTGATGTATAAAATGTGCAATTATGTGATGTATAAGTGACGATATGGCCATGATGAATGATTATGAAATGTTATGAATGAATGTGAAATGATTATCTGAGATACGAGTTTCCCTGGATGAAAGCAAAAACTAGCCACCACGTGCTCCAGGTTGAGACTCGATACTCTGCTGACCCTATGTCGTAAGTGTGGCTAGACACTGAAAGTTTCGGATGAGCTCACCCCCGTGGATAAATACCAGTGTAGGTGTTGTATGATTATGGTTATGATTATGTTTATGATTGAGAATTACTCGAGCTGGGGATGCGCGACAGAAGGACAGTCCAATGGTTAACTACCAGAACTTGTCGGGTTGGCTTTATAACCGACAAATGAGACTCATCAGCCATATGACAGGCATACATCATTTGCATATGTTTGAATTATTTGGGTTTGCCTATTTGTTTTGGATTGCTATATCATATATGTTATGTTACCTGATTATGTGCTACTTGTTTTACTTGTACTTTATTGTGTATTACTTGCCTGTATTGCTTGTGTTTGTACAACTGAGAGGTCCCTCATGCTGGTGTCGGTTGACGCTGAGGGCTGTTCTTCATAAGATGAGTTGATGATGTAATTGAATAATGATGATGATTATTGAGTGAGGAAATTGAGCTCCCTGGTAGACGTAGTGAAGTGATTTCACTTGCTCCAGGTAGAGAATGAGATAACATGAGATCCCTGGGTAGATGCAGTGAAGTAATTTCACTTGCTCCAGGTGAGGATATGAGGTAATGTTATAGAATAGCTAAGACAGAATGGCTGGGGATGGTTTCATTTATGATCCTGATTATGAATTTTTGGAGAGTTAGAAAGTTGGGAAGCATGAGGCATATGAATCAGATTTAGCATTCCCTTATAACAGTTGCCTATTTATGGATGTGATTTTTATCCCTTTACCATTTTTATACTTAAGATGTGATTTTTTTTTTCATTTCTAGTTCTCAACAGAGTTGGATTGGAATATCCTGACCTAGAGACTCTCTGCATCAAAGATCAAGTCCTAACAATCGAAACTATGCATTCTTTTTAACCTTTTCTCCCCAATTTTATTTGAAGCAAATGTAGCGTCTAAGTATGAAAATTTTAGATTTGTTGCCATAATACTGATTTTATGCCACTGTTCCTTTTTACTAGTATGGAAAAGATCATTTGTTGGGCTATAAGTTACTAGCTTATGCACTCATTTGAATCAACAACCAAAAATTCTAAGCTTGTGCTGTCTGCAGAAAGGTGTCATGACTTCTTTCTATTTTGATCTCGCCGTCCCTAAAATTTAGAGTAATGAGAAATATATCAAAGTCCTTTAATTTTTAACCCATTTTTTACACTTCATTGCTGCAGCATTAACTATAGGCTGAACATTTTGCACATCATTCAAAACAAAAACAAAAACTTAAAGAAATCATTGAAGGTAATTTAACACAAGCTGCTGTAAATTTATACATTTTATTACCTTACCATGTGCAACTTGTTTTGCATTGTCACTTTTCCAAAATATGGCATTGCCTATAATTATTCTCTATTATATTTATTTTCCTGTGACAAGATGTGGTTACCGAGAATGAATTTGAGAAAAAAGTTGTTTGCCAATCATTGCTTCAGCTTCAACTTGGTATATGTTTTCTGCCACTATTTTCATTAAATAGTGGAAATTTCAATTTAAATATGTAAATTTGATTGATTTAAGTTGTTCATTTCATACCAATTTGATTGATGTAATTTGTTTAAATTTTTGTTCATTTCATACTAATTACTATTTTTTTAAGTTAAATAATCTTTAGTTTGATTGATGTAATTTTTTCAATCAATAATAGTAGTTTATAGCTTTCAAATATGTTTAGTTTCAATTTTAAATTGTTTGCAACCGTTTAATGTGATGTAATTTTTTTTGAAAATTAAATTTTTGGAGGAGTTTTAAACCGCCACAAAAATCTCAAAAAACTGCCAAAAACTTCAACTCAAAACCCCCACAAATCAGATAAAGAACTGTCACTAAATTATGTTATGCGGGTTCTATAAAATCGCCACAAATAAGTTCATGGCATCTCAAATTTTGGTGGTTTAGAAAACTCCCACTAACCTTTTGGTGGGGTTTTAAACCCCCACAAACCAGAAAAAAATCGCCACAAATCAACTTGAATCTTGTAGTGGGTGATGATGATGATGATGAAAAAAAGAAGAAGTAGCAAAAGGCAAGAAGGAGGGAGAGAAAAAGTTTTGAATTATGCAGAACTTATCAGTATAAACATACATCGAAAATTTTTAAATAACACAATTAAATGTCTTCGTGTTACACCCAAATTTGCTGCAAATACTGAAAAATATTTCCTCTAATGCTGCATTCTTTTTCTTTATATTTTTTCTTTCTTTTAGTTAAATGAATGTAAGTTCATCCTCTTCCAATACAAGTAATTTTGTAGTATTATGTGTTACTTTTTTTTCTTTGTTTAATTTTTTTTTGTTTTTATTTTTGTTAAAAGAGTAAAACAAGAAGAGACTTGAGAAGCTAAAACAAAAAGGAAAAGATGAATAAGAAAAAAAAGAAGATGATGATGATGATGATGATGAAAAAGAAGAAGAAGAAGCAGCAGAAGATGAGAAGAAGAGAGAGGAAGAGTTTTGAATTATGTAGAACTTATCAGTACACATAAATTGAAAATTCTTAAATAATACACTTAAATATCTTCGTGTTACACCCAAACTTGCTGCAAATACAGAAAAATATTTTCCTTAATGTAGAACTCTTTACATTACATTCAATTCAAACTATCAACGATGAACAATAATTTTCACAAACAAAAATAATATTATTCACCTACACAATCATAAACTACTAACAAAAAAGAAGGAGAAGAAGAAAAAAAAGATGAAGTGTCAAAAGGAGGAGAAGAAAAATGACGATACAAAAGAAAAAAATAATGAAAAAGAACTTGTACGGATTTATGTGTGTAAAAGATTTGTATGTGGAGAATAATTATGTAAATTTTGTGCATAAGCAATTATTGAAAATTTGGTTAAAGAGTGCTCCAAAAGAGCATTGGTTAAGAGAATAAACGAAAAATATTACTTTTTTTCAAATTTTTTAATGCATAAAATAATTAACATTCGTTGTATATTTTCTATAATTTCTTTTTTTTTTCTAGTATACTTAACTAGTGTTTTTAGAATTTTTGTTAAGAAGATCTCTGATGGTTTCAGTGGCTAAGAGAAGGGGGATTGAATCTTAGCCCCCTTTTTGCTTGATTACACTTTTTGGTCTTGGAAGAGACTTTTCTATTTTTGTCTCGTCCCTAGCCACGAAAGAAGATTACACCAGATATATCCTGGTTCAGCTGCTAAGTACAATGCAGCCTACATCCATTCTCCATCACAACTATGATGGAATTTCACTATAATCACCCTGATTACAAACTGTAAAGTGCTAACCCAACTTACAAGGGGATTCCCACAGAATCATGAAACACAACATAGACATACAAAGGAACTCTAAGGACATCTATGGCTTTTTCTTTTAATTTTGCACTCTCTGCCTTTTTTCGCTCTATGGCTTTTTCATACAAACCTCACTGTTTGCCTTTTTCCATGAGACTCAAGACATGACAAAAATAAACGGAAAAATACTAAACAGAATACATTGAAGGAGAAGAAAAACTGTTAGCTCATGTAGCTCTGAGAACCCTGTGCCTTGCACTCTCACACTTTCTCCCTTGCATCAAACCGTGACTGTTCACCCCTTTTATAGAGAAGAGAAGCCTTCACAATTGAAATAAAACCAAGCTTAACTTTCTTTTCTTCAAAACAGAACCGGTTCGGCCACAGAGAGAGAAGAGAAAACTCATGCAAGTACCTCTAGTTCTTTCTTGGTCATCACTCTTCATCAATCCGAGCGCTCCATCCTTGGCTTGCTCTCCAAGATGGATTTCTGGCCCTTGATGCTTCATGATGATGATGACTTCATCTGCTCCAATCTCTGCCTCTTCCATCACTTCGCCACTCTAGCTACTTCCTGTGGTGGTTGAGCAGAATCAGAGACAAGCCATGCCTCCAAGAATCTCTTCCTTGCTGGCCGAATCTCCTTCTTTCTTTTTGAGTATAAAGGATCCGAGATTACCTCACCAAATCTTACCACTTTTGGTGATAATCTCAGCCACAACATACTTTTCTTTTGTTATGTTTTCTTGCCATCATCATGATGGTCTTTAGGCGTGTCTTCTCTTCCTTTTGGTAGCTCATTTTTGCTTCCATGGTTTCCTTGGTATTGTCCGAAGAGAAGAAAGAGATGAGAGAGAAGAAACAATCTTGGAAGAAAAGCAATTTAATGAAGTAAACAAAATCAATTGAGAAAAGGTTGCTTTTACTTCCCTTAGGTGGAGTAGCGTGAAGCATAATGATTCCCATCAAATCAAAGTCAAATTCTCTCTCATGTTCCCAATGCTAGCAAATTAAATTTGAAATCCATCTCTTAACAAGAAATGGAATCCGTTAGAAAGCATGGAGCCAATTTGCTTTCTTTCATTATGTATCGGACCAAGCATTGGATCTTTGGTTTGATATGGGCTTAATGTTGAAGTTCAATAAAAACTGGTCCATTTATAACATTTGCTTTCCTGATGAATTTGGTTTCGGATCAAGCATAGGAAACTTTCATCAAAATTAAATATGGGCTTGGTTGCAACAACATTGAGCTTGGCCCATTAATACAACAATTCAGCCACATAATAGGAAACATGTAGCAAGGCTGATTGTTGGTTTTAATTTGGGCTAGCAACATTTTATTTTCCGGCCCAATTAAAAACATGCATCACAAAATTATCAATTAACATATGTTAAGTGAAAATCAATTTAAGAATTTTGTAATTAAATATTTCAATAATGTTTGTTCATCATCAAAATTAAATTAGAGTTTTCCAAACCCATCAATCTCCCCCTTGATGACAAACATTATTAAAATTGAAATGGAAAGAAATTTAAAGATTGAGTAAAGAATACTCCCTTTGAATTTGAATTTCTCCCCCTTTCTAATTGTCACATAGCTCCCCTTTAATGTATGCTGTTTTTACCAAGGGAAGCACTAACCTGTAACAATTTTAATCAAGCTTCAAATAACAATGTTATTTAGCATATTTATTACGTGATGCTAAATGCTTGATTTATGAGCAGAGTTGAATGATAATCAAAATTCATTTGTTATCAATAATTTGATTTTCTGCTCAATCATACCATAATCAATCAAAATTTGTTTTTGACAAAAGACTTTGCTGTTTAAATTAGTTAAAAAATATTTTTCAATAAATCAGAGCACTCTTGGTAGGAAAAATATTTTTCAATCATGACATAATCTTTTCAGACACAGCAACTTTCATCATTAAGAACTAAAGGAACTGCCAAAAATACATCCAACATAAATCATTGTATCAAGGTAAGTAGTAAACACATTTTACCAAGATAAATATAAAAAATTGGTAGTAATCAAGATAAACCAAATGCATTCTCAATCAATCAACAGAGGTGATCATGAATTTTCATAAGATGAAAATTTCATCCCCTGTTCCCTGTTCTCAAATCCCCTGTTCCAGTTTCAATTTTTTTATCCTTATTCTCCCCCTTTTGTCATCAAAGGGGTCACCTGCAAAACAAATCTTGACAAAGAAAACAGAACATACCAAATATAACCCAAAAAGTGTCAAAGTATCACAAGGTTATGGTACTAGCAGTATCCAACCTAACAAAAGAGAGTATCAAATTGAGTCTAAAAGTGCCAATATCAAAGAAAACAAAGAAGCAATCATCAATCGTCAGAAAGATTGAACTCCGAGTCAGAATCTTCTTATTTATCCTCTGTCCCCATCTCATCCTCAAAGCTTTGAACCATGAAGCCCACCCTTTCATGACATTTCCTCCAGGCCTTTTCATTTTCATATGCTAACTTCCGGGCAGCCTTGTGGGATTGAACCATTAACTTTGACATGTTGAGGAATTCATTAAGAACTTCCCTGATTGATGCAGTCACTTTGGAAGGTTCAGGGGGTCGACTCTCAAGATCGCTGATTGATGGCTCGGAGGGCATTGAGCGCTTACTTTTCTTACCCGAAACTCCTCCTCCTTTAATCATTGAAGTTTTGTTCTCAACAGCTTCATTAGATAAATCAATCTTAAAATACTCAAAGATACATGTGAGAAATATTCCATAAGGAAGATTAGCCTTTTTTGTACTTTTAACTGCTTCCCACATATGACGTATCATAATATAAGCAAATGAAATTGGAGAAGAAGTAACAAGGGCAAAGAGAATAATGGAGTCAGAAACTGTTACTCTGTGATGAGACCCACTTTGTGGAGTGAGAATGTGAGTGATGATCCGGTGCAGAAGTGAGTTCTCAGGACCGAGTGCTCGATGGATTGGAATTAATCCATCTAATCTAGAAAGATTTGCACATATGTGTTGCAAGACAGTTTGCTGTGTGACTCCAACCTGATCATCCCATTTATCAATCATGTAAACTTTTGGTCCTTCATCCTCATACCCAAGAGCAGCGCTTATGGTTTGAGGATTGAGAGTCATGTAAACACGCTTGACGTAAGAATGAATTGAGCCATCAATCAAACACATGTTTGCGTAAAATTCCCGGACCAGCCCCTGGTAAACAAATTTTTGAATGTGAACCAATGGAGTCCACTTCAGGGCATTGAACAGCGAAGAAAAGTTGATTCCTTTGGTGGCAAGATTTTTAAGATTTACCAAGTATGATGGGCAAAGATGACGTTTCTGCAAAACCTCTTTGTGGAATTCGTAGAAGGCACAAGAGTAGAACCGAGAGGGATCAAAATGTGAGTAAGTTTTGTGAAATTTGTTTTGAATTCTAGTGAATCCAAATTTGCAGGTTCTCTAGTATCATGCAATACAAAACTTTTTGTCCTCTGAGAACCTTTTCCAGATGCATGTGGGGTGGATTTTTTGTGTGGTGATGGAGGGGGTGAGGTGTGTGATTCCTCTTCATCTTCTTCAACACTCGGTTGCTTGTTCTTTTCTGTCTTTCCTCTCCCTGAATTTTTCTGAGCAATAACTTTCCGGCGCATAGTTTCGGTCTTTTTGGAGGGTGGTGTATGAGTTGAGGAGGATGTAGAATGAAGATGAATATGGGTGTGAGTTTGAGGTGATGAAAAAGGAGGACTTTTTGGAATAGAGGTTCGACCACTTCTTCTAAGTGCCGTTTTCTTTTTCATGGTGAAGGGAAAGAATTGGGTTGGAAGATGAAGTGATGCCAGAGAGTGTAGTGAGTGGAGGGAGGTTAGAGAGGTATTAAATGCTGATTGGAGAGAGATAGTTGAGGAAGTTAATGACCATTATGGGCGCGGTTATTAACCAGAGGGTTTTCAAGAATTTGAAAAAGTGGTTTCCTAGAATCAAGGGATTAGATGGAGAGATAAATTTGAAATAAGATTTGATAGGACAACAAAAAGATCTTGATCATCATAAAATGAGAAACCAGCAAAATGGTCATGATGGGGTTAAAGGGATTTTGTGGGGCCCATGAGTTATTAATTCTGCACAGCTTCTCCTTTAATTACAACTTCTCCAACATGCTTGTATTTTTATCTCGTCCATTCCTCATTTTTGTCAAATTGAGCGAGTTCCTCTTGCATGGCCTTGACCCATGATGGATCTTCAAGAGCTTCCTTCACATTATTGGGCTCTATTTGTGACAAAAATGCAAAGTTGCTTGGTTCGGATTGTCTTTTGGTTGAGGATCTTGTTGTCACTCCTTGGGAGGGATCACCAATTATGAAGTCATGAGGATAACCCCTCATAGACTTCCATTCTCTAGGCTTCCTTTGTGGTGTTGAGCTTTGATGAGTTTCTGTTGGTCTTACTGTTTCAGTTTCTCGTGCTATCTCAGGAGACAAAATGGAAATGTCTCCTCCAATCTGACGAGACAATTCTGGACTAGCAGATTCTTCAATTTGGGCAGACTTGGGATTTTCTTTGCTTGTTCCAGCTCCTTCACAATCTGAATCACTCTCTATCACAGTACTGGGAATTAAGTTAGAATCACAAAAAGTAATATGTATGGATTCCTCTATGGTTCTATGTTCTTTAAGGTAAATTCTATAGGCTTTGCTAGTGGTGGAATATCCAACAAACATTCCTTCATAAGATTTTAGATCAAACTTACCAAGATTTTCTTTGTTGTTAAACACAAAACATTTGCATCAAAAAATATGAAAGTACTTAAGATTTAGAGGGGTTCCTTTCCATAGCTCATAAGGAGTTCTTTTCAACCCTTTTCTAATTATTGTCCTATTCAAAATATAACATGCTGTATTTATAGCTTCAGCCCATAGAAATTTAGGAACTTCATTCTCACATAACATAGCCCTAGTCATTTCTTGAAGGCTTCTATTCCTTCTTTCAACAACCCCATTTCGTTGAGGTGTTCTAGGGCATGAAAAATTATGAGAAATTCCAAAGTCATCACAGAATTTTTCAAAGTCTTGGTTTTTAAATTCTTTTCCGTGATCACTTCTCAAATGAGTTACTTTTAAATCTTTTTCATTTTGAATTTTCTTGCAAAGGGTTGAGAAAGCATGGAAAGCATCATTTTTATGAGCAAGAAAAAGTACCCAACCAAATCTAGAGTAATCATCTACCACTACCAAACCATAGTGTTTACCTCCTAGACTTTGTGTTCTAGTTCGACCAAAAAGATCAATGTATAACATCTCTAATGGCCTTTTGGTTGAAATTCCATCTTTTGGTTTAAAAGAGGATTTGACTTGTTTGCCTAATTGACAAGCATCACAAGTAAGATCCTTATCAAATTAATTTTAGGAATTCCTCTAACCAGATTTTTCTTCACTAGCTTAGAAATTTGGTACATGCTAGCATGACCCAACTTTCTTTGCCATAGCTATTTTTCAGATTCAAGAGATGTAAAACATGTTACATTTTGTTCTTTCAAGTCCTCAAGAGTTAATCCATACACATTGTTGCATCTCTTAGCTTCAAAAAGAATATCCCCAGTTTTTTCACAAACAACCAAGTATACAAATTTTCTAAAAATTACTTCAAATCCTAAATCACACAATTGACTTACACTAAGTAAATTATGTTTCAAACCATTGACAAGAAGAACATCATTTATACAAGATGAAAAGTTTTTACCAACTTTTCCAACAGCCACTATCTTTCCTTTTCCATCATCACCGAAAGTGACAAGTCCTCCATCATATTCATCAAACTTTATGAAGAAGGTTGTCTTTCTGGTCATATGCCTAGAGCATCCGCTGTCCATGTACCACATATTTTCCTTCCTCTTGGATGCTAGGCATACCTACAAAGTAAGCTCAAGTGACCTTAGGTATCCAAATTTTCTTGGATCCTTTCACGTTAAAGCATCTTTTATGTCCCAAATCATTGTAATAAAAAACAACCTTGTAAACTTTATCACCAATCATTCTTTCACCAAAGAAACATTGAACGGGAAAATGACCACTTCGGTTACACAATCTACAAAACCTTGGAGTTGCTGTTTTGTTAAAGTAGGTAGGATCTTGAAACCTTGTGTCATTGGATGAAGAAGCTTTATCTTTAAAAGAAGGTTTCCTATCAGATTTATAAAACCCCAAACCAGTTTTATCAAAGAGTGGTTTTTGACTAGCCAAAATTTGATTTAGATTTTCAGAACTTTGAGTAAATTTGGCTAAGTCATTTTCAAGACTTTTGACCCTTTTTAGCAACTCTTCATTTTTCTTAAAACAGTTTACATATATAACTACAGAGTGATCACTTTCACAGCTTCTAAGTTGAGCTTTCAACTGCTTATTTTCTTCCACAAGATCACAAGCAGTTTCGGCATCCCTTAGCTTTTCTTTGAGAAAATCATTTTCAGCTTTAAGAATGAAAAATTCTTGTTCAAGATTTTGATTATCAGTCAGAAAACATCTTATTTTTTCAGAAAGGTGATCTATCATAAGATGAAGGTCTTCAGTGTTAGTGTTTTGAAAAAATACCTGATCTATATGATTTGCCATGAGGCAAGGCTGTGACTTGGTCTCAGATTCTTCATCACTGTCTGAGTCATTTTCCAAGTCTTTCCATGATGCCATCAGACCCTTCTTCTTTCCTCCTTTTTTCTTCTCCTCCCTTTTTAACTTAGGACAATCAGATTTGTAATGCCCCATTTCCTTGCAGTTGAAACAAGTCACTTTGCTAAGATCTTTCTTCATTTTCCTTGAGCTGCCGCCTTTGCCCCTTTGCCTTTGAACTTCACCATTTTCCTGAATTTTTTGGCAAACAACACAAATTCATTTTCAGAGGAGTTATCACTGGATTCATCATCCAGAGGGTTAGTTACAAAAGAAAATGCAATTCCTTTCTTTTTTGACTCTTTTTTCAAATAAGTATTTTCAAAAGCAAGAAGGTTTCCTCTCAAATCATCAAGTGTCATAGAATCAAGATTACTACTCTCAAAAATAATTAAAGCTTTTGTTTCCCACTCTTTAGTGAGACATCTCAGCACTCTTCTCACAAGCACAGAATCAGAATGTGTTACTCCCATAGCATCCAAGCCAACAGTGATGGTGTTGAACCGTTCGAATAGTTCATCAATGGATTCTCCTTCCTTCATTGTAAACATTTCATATTCCCTATTTAACATGTCTATCCGAGTCTTCTTTACAATGGTGGTTCCTTTATGAGTGATTTGTAATTTATCCCAGATTTCCTTTGCCGTTATGCATCGTGATACCCGTCGGTACTCCTCGAAGCTGATAGCACAGTTGAGTAGATTTATGGCCTTGGCATTTAGCTCCACTTTCTTCCTATCTTCTTCGGTCTATCTTGCTTCTGGTTTAAGAGTGACTACTCCTTCATCACTTGTGTTAGTAGAAAACTGTGGTCCTTCTAGGATGATCTTCCAAAGCCTGTAGTCTACTGCTTGCACAAAGATCTTCATTCTCTCCTTCCAATAGGTATAGTTTTTCCCATTGAAAAGAGGCGGTCTGTTGCTTGACTATCCTTCTGTAAGGTTGTATGACACCAGATTTGAGCCACTGCTTTCTGCCATGAGGATCTTTTCTCCAAGCTGCAAAGCTTGATCTCTTTGAGACCAAGCTCTGATACCAATTGATGGTTTCAGTGGCTAAGAGAAGGGGGGTTGAATCTTAGCCCTCTTTTTGCTTGATTACACTTTCTGGTCTTGGAAGAGACTTTTCTATTTTTGTCTCGTCCCTAGCCACGAGACTTTTTATCTTTGTCTCGTCACTTGGCACGAGATATTTTTTGTTTTAGCTCCTGTGCAGTAGAAACAGAAATGGAGTAGTAGAGAAAGAAGATTACACCCAGATATATCCTGGTTCACCTGCTAAGTGCAATGCAGCCTACATTCAGTCTCCATCACAACTATGATGGAATTTCACTATAATCATCCTGATTACAAACTGTAAAGTGCTAACCCAACTTACAAGGGGATTCCCACAGAATCATGAAACACAACATAGACGTACAAAGGAACTCTAAGTCATCTATGGCTTTTTCTTTTAATTTTGCACTCTCTGCCTTTTTTCGCTCTATGGCTTTTTCATACAAACCTCACTATTTGCCTTTTTCCATGAGACTCAAGACATGACAAAATTAAACAGAAAAATACTAAATAGAATACATTGAAGGAGAAGAAAAACTGTTAGCTCAGGTAGCTCTGAGAACCCTGTGCCTTGCACTCTCACACTTTCTCCCTTGAATCAAACCGTGATTGTTCACCCCTTTTATAGAGAAGAGAACCCTTCACAGTTGAAATAAAACCAAGCTTAACTTCCTTTCCTTCAAAACAGAACCGGTTCGGCCACAGAGAGAGAAGAGGAAACTCATGCAAAACCCAACATGCAAGTACCTCTAGTTCTTTCTTGGTCATCACTCTTCATCAATCCGAGCGCTCCATCCTTGGCTTGCTCTCCAAGATGGATTTCTGGCCCTTGATGCTTCATGATGATGATGACTTCATCTGCTCCAATCTCTGCCTTTTCCATCACTTTGCCACTCTAGCTACTTCCTGTGGTGGTTGAGCAGAATCAGAGACAAGCCATGCCTCCAAGAATCTCCTCCTTGCTGGCCGAATCTCCTTCTTTCTTTTTGAGTATGAAGGATCCGAGATTACCTCACCAAATCTTACCACTTTTGGTGATAATCTTAGCCACAACATACTTTTCTTTTGTTATGTTTTCTTGCCATCATCATGATGGTCTTTAGGCGTGCCTTCTCTTCCTTTTGGTAGTTCATTTTTGCTTCCATGGTTTCCTGGGTATTGTCCGAAGAGAAGAAAGAGATGAGAGAGAAGAAACAATCTTGGAAGAAAAGCAATTTAATGAAGTAAACAAAATCAATTGAGAAAAGGTTGCTTTTACTTCCCTTAGGTAGAGTAGCGTGAAGCATAATGATTCCCATCAAATCAAAGTCAAATTCTCTCTCATGTTTCCAATGCTAGCAAATTAAATTTGAAATCCATCTCTTAACAAGAAATGGAATCCGTTAGAAAGCATGGAGCCAATTTGCTTTCTTTCATTATGTATCGGACCAAGCATTGGATCTTTGGTTTGATACGGGCTTAATGTTGAAGTTCAATAAAAACTGGCTCATTTAAAACATTTGTTTTCCTGATGAATTTGGTTTCGGATCAAGCATAGGAAACTTTCATCAAAATTAAATATGGGCTTGGTTGCAACAACATTGAGCTTGGCCCATTAATACAACAATTCAGCCACATAATAAAAAACATGTAGCAAGGCTGATTGTTGGTTTTAATTTGGGCTAACAACATTTTATTTTCCGGCCCAATTAAAAACCTGCATCACAAAATTATCAATTAATATATGTTAAGTGAAAATCAATTTAATAATTTTGTAATTAAATATTTTAATAATGTTTGTTCATCATCAAAATTAAATTAGAGTTTTTCAAACTCATCGATCTCTAATTATTAATCTTTTTCATTGAACTACTCCCGTTGAATTTCACTGAATTAATTAACTTACATTTGGTTTTGATTCTTTATTTCAATTCTTATACAATATTAATAAAAATCCTAAATTAAATACATCTAATTTTTGTGCTTTTACTTTGTGAACGAGGAAGAAAAAATTTGACTTTTTATCTGAATCAATTGGATTTTTAATATTATCAAATTCAAAATACATCATCAGTTTGGAAAGAGATAAAAGTATCAAATGAGAGACTTGAATATGAAAAAAAATTAATTAACCTGAATCTTCCTTTTTCTCATTATTATTATTGCATCCTTTTCTTTGACCATGATATATATATATTTTCTTTCCTCTCTTTTGAAAAAAGAAATTATACTTGCAACCTTAGTGTTGTAACTTGCTATTAATAATTAATGTATGAATCAACCCTATTAAGGCAAAAAGTACATTTTAAATTTTTGATATAATACTGTGGACTCTGGAGAGAAAAACCAGCAAAAGCTTTTACAATACATAACAACAAAACTACTCAATTTGACAATAACTAGAAACACATGAAACTACAACCTCTTTATTTTTGCAAGATATAGTGTCATTATACCCCCAAAAGAGGGGTGTCATTTAATCCAATCTAATTATTAAGAAAACAAAAATACCACATAAACTAGTGAAAAAAAAAACATGATACAAATTAATTACGAATAATAAATAGAAATACATATATCTTGATGGGAGTAGTCACGTAATAGAATGGGTGTTCTTATCACCGTTGCTCTTCAGATACAAACATAAAACATTTGTGAGGTGGTGTGCCCCACTTTGACATCCATAAATTCACTCATATCTGAACATGTAGATCATCTCTTTCACTTTCACATCCACATCATCACCAATACACATCATAATCCACCTGATCTCTTCCCCCTCCCTTCTTTCTCTCTCTCCGCGTGTGTCAACCATGTCAACCATGTCAAACAACGTCTCTTCTTCCCCAGCAAACCAGCCTGATAAGAAGGGTAAAGAGAAAGTTAATTTTGATGAAATGAACAAGGACAAGCAGATTCTAGTCAACGAACCAAACGTTCCAAACAACATGAACAACAAGCGCAAAGCAATCATGTTAGGAGATGATCATGATCATCCTAATACCGATGGTTCTGCTGCTGTTACCGAAGATGGAAGTGATTCCACTAAAGAACAGGAGCCCAACTCTGACAAAACTCTCATTATTGGTAGCCAGAATTCACAAAAGAAGAAAATTTCATACAATTGCACCTTTTGTGACAAGAGCTTTTCTTCCGCACAAGCTCTTGGGGGTCACCAAAATGGTCACAGAATGGAGAGAATGCAACAGTCCCATAACAAAAATAGCAGTGTAAATGATGGGATCCAACTCTTAAATAACATGACCATGGGTGCGGGTATGAACTCATCATCGTCAACAAGCTCCATGGAGCTACCGTCTTCGCCAACCATCCCTTCTTTTAGGCCCTTCTTTAATGGGGAACCTAATATGATGATCATGGGATACAATAATAATATTATTAATAATGATTATCATCCTTATCATCATGGTTTATTCCAGAACAATGGAGGGAGACCATCAAACTTTTTCAGTCCTGGCCCTGTGGTTGGTGCAAATAACAATTTTGCATACCCTCGTGTTGGTTCTGCTTTTGATGCAGTGGGAGTTGGAAACGTTGGTGCATTTCAGCATCCATATGAATTTCAAACAAGAGGTATGATTCTAGCACAGTTCATACTTCCTAGCATACCAAACATATCTTTGAAATTATAGAATAATCTATGCCGTCGTTAAATTATATATATTGATAGAAAACATTTATTTTTGTTACCTGAGTTCTGTAAATTTTAATTAAAATTTGTTTTATTTGTACAATAATTTTTTTTAATTAAAAAGGATTATTAACAAAACATGATGAGTGTAGTAGGCCTCAATGATGCTGCATCAGTGAACCCTGGACCTGGTGGTACATCTCAGCATCCTCGTCCTGCTATGGCTGCTGTTGAGATTAGCAGAACTAGAATTGGGAATAACAACAACAATAATAACGGTGGTGTCGAAAGGCAGATTGTGAATGAGGCCTGTGAGACCCCACAGGGTGAATTTGAGTTTGTTTTGCTTCCATGTGCAGCAAGAAACAACGAGAATAATATGGTGGAGATTGACTTTGGTCTGGTTCCAAAGAAAGACGAAAATGGAGAAGCAAAAGAAAAAGCCGCGTCAGAGACTGATTGATCCTTATTCAACTTATATTTAAAACGCATATTTTTTTACAAATAAAGAATATGCGGCGTGGCACACTCACTTTTTACTTATACATTTCAACAATAATTTTCATTGAGAGTGCGTTTAAATATGGGTTATTAAATGTTTTTTCTTATAAGCTTTTTCAATAGTGTTCTTCAATGTATGTCCTTAATTAGTCAGAGTTGTTAACTAATGAGCCCTAAATTAAATGTATGATCAAAACAATATATCAGGTGGCTGGGCAATATATAGTAGTTCTTGTCATTGTAACAACTTTATTTGATTCTCCTATTTTGAGTTTATCTTGCCTTCGTCCTTCATTGTTTGTAGGTTGATTATTAATTTATTATATGTCGTACAATATGCTTAATGAGTTTCGATTTCATTCCTCATTTGAAGAATGTTCATGTTTCAATTCAACATACATTGGAATATGGAACCTGTCTTTTATATATGGAGGCTTAAATTAAACTTTAAAGTTATTTGACTTTTTTTATATGTTACCTTTTAACATACAGATACTAATCAAAAAAGGAAAAGAAAATAAGGCAGAATTAATAAGAATAAATAAATTAAGGTCAGAATTTAAAGTAATTCTTTTATTAATTTAAAAAGTCAATAAACAGTATACAATAGGAAAACATGTTCTTGTTTACAACAAAAAAAAAGTCACTAATATAGTAGGAAAAATTAAGAAAGCATGTTCCTGTTTACAACACCAAAATAAAAAGATCACTAATACAGTAGGAAAAAAATGTACTTTCAGAAACACAAAAATAATTATTATTCTATTCTCAATACTTTTAAGGTAAAATATATTTTTTATCCCTAAAGTTTATGATTTTCTCAAAAATATTTTTAATATTTAATTTTATTCAATTTTGTCTTTAATATTTTTAATATGAGCCAAAATAATTTGTATACACATTAACTTTATCTAGAATATTAGAGACAAAATTAAATCATTCAAAGTTCACCACAACAAAAATCATTTTTAGTAGCAATTTTTTTATGACAATAACATAATAGCCACTGTATATTTTATTTAACGTATGTTTTTGCAATAGTTATATATTTTCGTTCTTGAAACGGTTATGAGCTCTGAAAACCAACTGGTAGAGATAGAGAAACGGTCATTAAAGGAGGAAGACTTGGTTGCGCAGAGCACAAAAAAATTAAAATAGATGGAGAAAACATAGAAGGCCACACAGATGCTATGAACAGGATCATAAGGTTAACCGGAAAGATGATATCAAGGTACAAGAAGATCACCAGATAGTTGATAATGAAGGAAAAGCTGACTCTGATACAACTAAGAAAATTTCATATAGAGATATAGTGGTGGGTAACGGCTTTGATGATTTAAATCCAAGGAGATCATTGGTCTAGTGGTTGAAGATTATATATCTGAAATTGAGGAACCAAATATCAAAGAGC
Organism: Arachis duranensis; assembly: GCF_000817695.3. Classification (NCBI taxonomy): domain Eukaryota; kingdom Viridiplantae; phylum Streptophyta; class Magnoliopsida; order Fabales; family Fabaceae; genus Arachis; species Arachis duranensis. The sequence goes on from NC_029777.3 coordinate 76,742,810, forward strand.
ATGTTGGCGCTCCCTTCAAACCGAAACCAGAAATACAGGTATCCCTCGAGGAGTATGATGAGTGGTGTCGTCTATGGAAGGGGAAAGAATTTAAATTTACAAGCAATGGAACGATGGGTCCTTAGATGATGGGCAAGAAAAGATACGATAAGAATTATGGATCTGGAAGAAAATTTCTTCCTTGTACGATTTTCTAATCAGGAATATTATTCTCATATCCTTTTTGAAGGACCCTGGATGATTGCCGACCACTATCTCCTAGTGCAAAGGTGGAGGTCGCTATTTATCCCAAAAGAACTTAGTATTCAAAAGGTTTCTGTTTGGGTTAGGATTCCTAACCTCCCTGCTAAACTATATAACAAATATTTTCTTTGAAAGGTGGGAAATACCTTAGGTACTATGATGCCAGGGCATCTTAGCTTTGATCTTGCTGATTTCCCCACCCAAAGTTTGGGTGGTTCCTCCATCTAGGGTTGTATGTCTTGGAGTATGGATCATGGTTCTGTCTAGGTGAATTCCCAATGTAGTTGGCTTGCTCAAGGTTACCCTCTGCTTCTTCTTCAACTCCTTCTTGGGTTGTTGATGAGGTGGTGATTGCTGCCACTTGGTTCTTCTCCATCTTCTTGGTTAGGTCAGCTAACTGCTTGGTAATGAGCTTGTTCTGAACCAGCAGAGCATCTACATTGTTTAGCTCTATCACTCCTCTAGTGTTCTCTCTTTCGGAAGCATAGAAGTAGTCATTCTCAGCTACAGTCTCAATTACATCTATGGCTTCTTCAATGGTCTTCTTCTTGTTCAATGATCCTCCAGAGGAATGGTGTACTGCCTTCTTCGATTCATATGACAAGCCTTCATAGAAGATGTGCAATTGCACCCATTCATTGAACATATTTGGTGGACACCTCCTTGTTAGGTCTTTGAACCTTTTCCAAGCTTCATAAAGTGTCTCCCCATCTTGCTGTCTGAACATCTGTACTTCAGTTCTCAGCCTATTGATCCTTTGAGGGGGGTAAAATCTTGCCAAAAACTTATTCACTGCCTCCTCCCAATTTGTCAGGCTTTCTTTTGGGAAGGATTCAAGCCATTTGGATGCCTTGTCCCTGAGTGAAAAAGGGAACAAGATCAACCTATAAACATCCGGGTGGACTCCATTGGACTTCAGTGTGTCACAAATCCTCAAGAAGGTGGTCAAGTGTTGATTCGGGTCTTCTTGAGCACCTCCTCCAAATGAGCAATTATTCTGCACAAGAGTGATGAGCTGAGGTTTTAGCTCGAAATTGTTGGCATGTATAGTGGGCTTCTGAATGCTACTTCCACAGTTGCCTGGGTTTGGATTGATGTAAGAGCCTAACACTCTTCTATCCTCCCCAGCATGATTTGCTCTACCTCCTCCCCCATGGTTATTAGCCTCTTCTTCATGTTGGTTTTCCATGTTGCCTTCCATGTTTAGTTCAAAGTGTTCCTCCTCCTCTTCAGCAGCGATTGCACGTTTTTCTCTTGCTTCCCTCCTTAATCTAAGGAGGGTCCTCTCTGGTTCAGAATCGAAGGAAGTTGAAGCCCCACTTCTTCTCCCTGTCATACAACCAACAAGTACAAGCAAGTAACAATATGTGCAGATAGTATTGCTGTCAGAATTACTGTTAGTTGTGAGTGATGCAATATATCAAACAGTTAGTGGGTTAGCAAAATGAATGGTAAATAACA
>NC_029777.3:76744697-76775329 GCF_000817695.3 Arachis duranensis
AATTAAAGGGCTGAAAGTAAATGACTGAAAGTAAATTGCAGAATTGTAAATGGGAATGGGGTGTTTGTTCATGAAAGTAAATGCAGAAATTAAAGAGAATGGGTGAGATCAGAATTAGGGAGTTCATTGGGCGCAGGAGATGTTGCAATTCTCTGGATCAAGTTCATTTTCATCTCTTCCTCAATCAATGCACTCATTGATCTCCTTGGCAATCTTAATTGATTGAATTACAATTTCTCTTGCAATTCAATCTCTCAAATCTTGATCAATAGCCAATTCCTTGGTCAATTGCTCATGAGAAGAAATGAAGTGTGGTCACTGATTATACCACATGCATTTCCCAAATCAAGTATTGAGAGGATTATAGTCACATATCCATCCAAACCCAATTTGATCCAGCATGAGAAAGCATTTCTAGCTTGATCTCTTCATTCCTCTTTCAAGGCTCAGAAGAGATCCAAGTTTGAATAGCTTCTTTTCCAAGATAACTACCCAATGGGATGAAGATCGAAAGCTTTCAAGTAAAATCAAGAGAAAAGATAGAAGAAGAATAATGAAAATTAGTATTGATCCATCAACTTACAACAGAGCTCCCTAACCCAATGAAAGGGGTTTAGTTGTTCATAGCTCTAGAAAATGAAAACAAAGATGGAGAATACATCATAGAACTAGAAGAGTAAAATACAGAGAGTAGTGCTATTTTCCAACTTCCAGAACTCTCTAAATAATTCAAAGCTACTCCTATATATACTACTCTTCTCAGCTTCTAGTTGGCTCTTCAAGTCTTGGGCCTTTGGATCTTGAGTTTGAAGCAGTTCTCTTCTTCATTTGGACTTGGTTTTACTTGCAGAGAGAAAGTGTGAAGTGGGTAGAGACTTTAGCTCAGGACGTTAGGGGTGTTAACGTTTTGGTGAAAGTATGAGTTCGAGAACGTTAGTGACACTCAACATTGTCACTAACGTTCCAATGTACCCCTTTGCCTCACGTTAGAGCCCACGTTAACTAGGTTAGCGTGACTTCTAACGTGGCCTTGCCAACCTTCGAGAACGTTAGTGACATTCAACATTGTCACTAACGTTCCAATGTGCCCCAATGTCTCACGTTAGAGTCCACGTTAACTAGGTCAACGTGGCTCCTAACGTGGCCATTCTTAGCCATCCCCAACGTTAGTGACAATGTTGAGTGTCACTAACGTCGGCTCATCTTTCACTCATCAACGTTAGGTTTCCACGTTAACTAAGTTAACGTGGAAGTTAACATGGCTCATTGGGGTTTTGTGGTTGCTTCCAACGTTAGTGACAATGTTGGGTGTCACTAACGTTGTCAACCACCCTTGCCTCTTACGTTAGCTCCCACGTTAACCAAGTTAACGTGGGAGTTAACGTGGTACATTGCACCTTAGGCCAACGTTAGTGACAATGTTGAATGTCACTAACGTTGGCTTCCTTTCCACGTTAGTGGTAACGTTAATTAGATTAACGTGACTGCTAAGTGGTTCTTCCTTGCTTTCTTTGGTCCTGAAATCAAGCAATAGAGTGCATCAAAGTTCTAGTCCAAGTCATGGGTAATGCAACATACAATTTGTTACTAAACTCATGCAAAATCCTCATGAAATCATGTAAAATTCACAATGTATGCTTGAATCAAGGTGTAAGTGAATATCTACCCAAAACTAGCTTATTTCCTAAAGAAATGCATGAAACTACCTTAAAAATAGTAAAGAAAAGGTCAGTGAAACTGGCCAAGATGCCCTGGCATCATACTATGATTAACATTGACGAGCTCAATTCCATTCACTCTAGAGGAAGATTTGCAAGTATATGTATGAACAGAGAAACGGTAATAATTCTACCAGCAGTGATTATAACCTTTTTAGGCTATGGATGTTAGTCAAGAAAGGAAATATAACACTACAAAAAAAGCGGCAGAGAGCGGCGATTTAGCGGTTTACAAAAACCGTTGCTAAATGGAATCTGGCAGCGGTTGGTGCGACGGATCAGGTAAGGGCTTCTAAAAGCTCCTTATTTTGCAGTAGCTTTGTGTTAACCGCTACAACATGTCAATTTCGCCGCGGTTGTTGCAGCGGTCAATACCAGATACTTTGTTAGCAGTGATTTTCTCCCAATCGCCGCAATATATTTTTATCTCAAATTTTTATATTTAAACATTGCCATGCAAAATCTACTTAAGTTCTCACTATTATTTGAAAAATATGTTTAATACATTGTTACTTAATGCATTATATACATTTTTAGATTTGCATTACGTCAAAAATAATTCTTGAATTAAAAAACATATATTACTTAATAATATGCACAAATTTAAGATTTAGGTTTCCTCGTGTACTATTAGCACATTTTAAGTTTGCATTCAAGCATAAATGTTAAAGAAAAAATCAAGCGAACGTCTGATTTTATAAAGCCAAAACAAAGTTCAATAGAGCATAAAGATCAGAATTCTTGAAGTAGACAAACAAGTAATGAGTCAAAATTTCTCTTCAACGTCGTATTGACCTGGCCAAAAATACTTTGTCACAAATCTACAACTTTCATGTTATAACAGATCTGATAAGTCATCTCCAAACTATGGCTTTTTGTTCAGATTGAAGCTCCGTTTAGCAGCATGTACCTCACATTCTCTTTGTTGGGTGTATAAAGTTTCATTATCTTCTTTCGGAACCTTATTGAGTTCAACATACCTAGAGATGTCAATTCCACCAGAGGAGATAGCATCTAAATCATCTTCTGAAACAGTGTCTACCCCATCGAGAGTCTCATTAACTATTTTGCCTGAATATTCAGCTGATACTGAAAATATTAACATACATACAACAATTTAAGTATACTCAAAAGAAAATGATAACTCTCAGGTCATTAGCTAATAATTAAGAAAAAAACTGTTAAAATGGTAAAGAAATTTTAAAACTAAAAAAAAATTAACAACTACAATCTCCTTTGTCGATAGTTTAGACAGATTTCTTGGAAAAAAAACTCTGTAATAGAAAGTTCTATGTACTTCATTTCCTCTTTTGAAGCAATATCCAACTCAACAACATTTCTAAAGCACGTTTGCATAATAATAAAATGTACAATTCATAGTTTTTTTGTAAAGCATACTGTTTCTCTATAATGCACTTTCTATGCTAGATATTTATTTTTTACCTTTAATTCAGCATGTCTTTAGATGTCTTACCAGCTGCACATGTCACAAAAACATACTCAAATTTCTCCTCTTGCATTGATCCCCATTTATGAAGTTCCTACAAATTTGAATATTAACGTCACAACTGTTATTGCAGAAAATTTGTAAGCATATATCAACTTAAAATATATATTATTCAAATGTAGTTTAACTCAAGTTTTTAGGGGTATGCCTAACGAACAAACCTGCATATTAGCTTCGTTTGCCATTTTCAAGTATTCGTTAGAACAAGATCGTCCTAAAATAGCTTCCAACCAACACCTAACATTCAATTTACGAAACCATATGTCTCTAGCAACAGTAATTGCATGTTCCAATGAAGAAAATGGAGATGCCATAACCATTTCGTTAGCTAATGTTGTGCTTACACAACATGATGAGAAGTCCTCCATTTTTATATCTCCTGTTACACCACCATTTTATGTTGACTATATTGGTCAGTCGTAACAATATTGAAATTCAAGATCATTTACTCGATATCATGATTTTTTTCATTGGAAATTAAAAAAAAACAATAATGACGAACACAATACTTATTTGGAAACTGACTTTTGCTAGCAACAAACGTAGAAAGAAGCAAAAAATTTGTTTTATTCATGAAAACCAACAAGAAATAAAAACTTAATTTGAATACTAAAATACAGATAGTAATGTAACTAGCAAACTTCGTACATGATAAATACTATTAAACTTATTAAACACATATAGATCCTCTACAAATGACGTTTACGTTTTTCATATTTTCACTATGCCACATCATCGAAATTCTCATAAACATCATCGGTTGTGTCTTCTTTATCATCGTTCCTTGTCAATTGTAAATCACCGATGTCACCTCCCGTTGACATGTTCAACCTTGGTTGTGGAGAAAAAGCAGTTTCAACTTCTTTATTCTCTCCTTCCATGTCATATAAATCTCGTGGTTTTACATGAACCACTACACTCCATTCTTTATCTACTTTATCATGTACATAGTATACAAGATGAACTTCTGATGTCAATATGTACGGTTCATCCTCTTCTCGAATACCGGTATCAAACGAGTGAAATTAACGTTAGTAAGACCCAGATGATCTTGTTTGATGCCTCTACTTGTAGTTGTATCAGCTCAAATATATTTGAACAAAACCACTGTAAAATGACAGCTATAGTTCAATTTGATCATGTCCATAATTTTTCCATAATATGAAACACTACCAACAACCACTCTATTGTCACGCATGCTTGCATAACTTGATAAGAATTATGTTGGGCATTAAGGGTTTAATACATTCAAAGTAATAAAATCCTAATGGAAGGGGGACAAGAAAAGAATGACATCAAGAAGAGGAATTTATTGGCCTAAAGAGATGCAACGGAAACATAAAAGATAGATAAATATTTTCCTACTAGACTTCTATGATACTTGTTCTTAGCAACCTAGGTCACCGGAAAGGATTCCCTACTAGACCTTCAAAGAACTTGTCCTTAACAAACTAGATCAGAGGAATGAAAATTGAATCACTCAATCTTCTCCATGCAACAAGCGAAGCAAATCACTCACCTCACTTAATCACACAATAAAAACGTGCATAAAGCACTAAGGAAATTTTATTCATCAAAAGTTATGTAAATTGTCTCATCAAGGTGTGTAAATAAACCCCTAACAAACTAGCTAAAAGATAAGATAAGATGATTAATTTAAATCAGATTTGATCTTATTGGATTAGATCAGATTTGATTTAAATTTTAAAATCCTAAAGATATGATAACTAATTTAAATCAGATTTGATCTTATTAGATTAGATCAGATTTGATTTAAATTTAAAATCCCTAAAAATACTACTAAGCAAATCAGAAGTAATTCAAATCTTCTAACAAACTCTAACAGCAAAAAAATTAAAAATAAATTACTAAAACTCAAAAATTAATAAAAATTATGCCTCCCATTAAATTTGAAAAGCTTTATTGGGCTTTTAGTTGTCCTGCCTTAGCCTAATAGGCCGTATGAGTTGTCACCCTTTTAGCACCACTGTTTTTGAGACAGACTCTTGGTCTTCTTGATATCCAAGACTGGCATGGTACAATTCTGCCCCTTAACTCCAAAATGACGAAAACGCCCTCCTGAGTACGTATCATCACTTATATTAGATGAGACATAAACTCCATTATTTTGGATTTTCAGCCCGTCTTCTTTTGTGATAGTTATAAACTTGTACACATTGACGTTATACGCTCCAAAATGTCTTGCCTGAAGTATGAGACTCCAAAATATCTTGCCTGAAGCATGGGACCGTATGCTAGCAATTTTATTTCTTTCGAATACTACATATTGTCTATTGGAACCTGGCACCATATAACATCCATCGTTGATATAAAAATTGGATTTCATAAAGTTCAAATTCTAGAATAAATATTAGAGGATACACATGGAGAAAAAAGATTAGCATCCAAGACTGGTAATGTGGTACTGGATGATTGTAAACTTGAGGAAAAAAATAAACCAAAACGTAAGTGTAAAATATATATAAAAAGAAGCAAAAGAGTTAGTAAATTAAAAATAAGCTTCAAAAAAATTATCTCCTCAACGAAAATTTTCAAAATTTTTAAAATAGAAAATAATTTAAGATTATTATATTTATTACAATAATTTATGAATAATTTAATATTAATAAAATATTTCACAAACAACAATTAACATAATTAAAAAAAATACAAAAAGTTCAATGATATAATATGTCGTTAAAATCAATTCATTGTTTCTCCTTAAACAGAACAAAAATAATTGGGAAAAATAAAAACGATACAAAATTTATCTATTCGATTTAAATTAAAATATATTCAATATTGGTATTTTTAATACATACATAAATATGTTAACGTAAGATCGATATTTTAAATACAACAAATATATTATAAAATAACCAAAATGGTCATCGAAATAAAAAAGATCAGTTCAAAAAATTCTCTTAACGAGATTTTTAATTTGCACGAGTTAGGAATAAATATTTGAGGATACACATAAAGGAAAAAAAATTAGCATCCAACACTAGTAATGTAGTACCTGGATGAATGTAAACTTGAGGAAAAAAATAAAAGAAAATCACATAACACTGTTAGCCCCCTAACATTTGAGAAGAAGAATAGTTGAGAATATGAGTTTTTGCTATCTGTCACTGCATTTTGAGTAACTGTACACTTACTTTTTAAACAGAAGACAAATTTTCATTTAGAATTAAGTAAATAAAAGGATAAAATAATTATAATGAGAAACGGGCTTTTAAATTCAAATAACTTCAAGTCTTAAACTTTAAATCCGTTGGCTAATAAACTAATCAGGGAATAATTTGATTGAGATAAAATTGATAGGAATTCAAAATTCACCCAAGATTTAAGACGACAGTTTCTCCCATCTTCTTTATCTATTCCGCACCTCCTTCACCCAAAAGAAAAAAACCCTAAGGCAGCTTAAACCTCAGCTCACAAACCCTTCTAAGTGTATCGCAAGAACTCCATTAATGTCGGACCGCCATCATTTGCTGACGCTGCACGTCGTACGTGTCATCGGCCGTTGCTCCGTGGAAGGTCGCCCCCTCTTCGTCATTTGGACTTCCTGGAGTGATCGGCGTCGCAGCCTCCGTTGTCATCTGCAACAGCGTCTCTGTGTTCATCGATTAGCGAGTCATCGTCAACATGAGTCCTGATTTCGTCGCCTCTGAGGTCATTGTGAAGCAAATTATTTGAGACCTCCTGTCTCTATCTGACGGAACCCACTTCTATTCTCCATCGCCGAGGTATGTAATGCCTTTTGAAATAATGTTTTTTGGTGTTTCTGTGATACATACGTTGGTTGGAGTGGGTTTGTGGCTTCGATTTTTGCTGGAAACAGTTTTCTGCGATAGTTTTGAGCTGGGGTTGCTGTCGTTGTCAATTTGTAATCCACAATAATCCATGTTTCATAATGTGTTTAATGTGATTTGTCAAGTTCGGTTGTCTCAGAAACAATAACACTTTGAAATTTGTTGGTTTTTCATGTTATTGGGTTGAAAATAGATGTTCCGTTTAGAAGAGAGCAAGTATGAACTTCTTTCAAACCCTCAACTGGAATGCCCTATGCTTTGTTACCTGCATAAATCTGGATATCCATTCCTTTTGTTTATTTGGAGTAATTTGTTTGTTTTTGTAAAATTCATCCTAAATTTAAGTATTAGAGTGTAAATTGAGCAATGTAAATTCATAATATGCTATTCTCGTAAGCTTCATGGAATGACACTTAATATTAGTTTGATTTACGAATATTTTTTGAATAATTGTATAAAAACTTAAATTATCCTCTATATTTTCTAAAGTTTTGAGTTTTTGTGTAACTATTGAGTTTTGAGTTTTAAGATTTTGTGTAACTTAAATTCGGGTTCTTGCCGTGGCATCAATATTGGGATCACTACCATCACTGTGTTTGAGTTGTGGGGCATCTACATAAGTCTCAAACTTGCCATTGATTTGGGGATTAGAAAACTCATCCTAGACACTGACTCCTCTTGTGCTCTACACCTTATCTAGAGTCCTTCACCGGAGAGCCATTCCAGTTCTTCTTTGATCAGAGCCATCAAGTACGCCTACAAATAAGCTAATTTCATTGCCGATGCACTAGCCAAGAATACGAATGCCTTGTAGATGGAGTCGAAGTGCTTCAGGTATCCTCCCCATTTCCTCTCCCGCTCTTTTTCGATGCTGACATTAGGGAGTAAGATTTTCTGTGAGTTTTGTGTTTTAGTTTAATTTGTTGCTTGTTTTGGGCTTTTAGCCCCTTTCTCTTGTAAAAAAAATAGTAGCAATTATATATTTTTTGGGCCATTAATAAAAAGATCTTTATCAGTAATTATATAATTGCTGTTAAAATTTTTTAGTGATAAAACATAAGACTGTGAATGTCTAATTAGTGAATATTTTTTGTTTTTATTAAAAGTAAATAAGACTGCCAATGTCTAATTAGTGAATATTTTTTATTTTTATTAAAAGTAAAATAAATTGCCGTTAAAAATGATTTTCTAGTAGTAGATAGTTTTGATTTAAATAAAAAATATTAAGAATAAAATTGAATGAATAAAAACGTTAAAAACAAAATTAAATAAAATTAAACATTAAAATATTTTTAAAAAATACAAATATTCGACACTAAAAATATATTTTATCTAACTCTTAATAACTAGTAGTAAATTAGCAGCCACTACGTGGCTAGTAATTGTCTTTTTTGAAAAAGAATTATTCGGTAATATCACATCTTGCCTTAGAAAGAGTTCAACCCACTTCAAATTTTAAAAATTCATATTATGGATACGAATATTACTTGGCAAAAAGGGTTATTGTGAAAATTAGAAATTTATTAGAAAAAAGAATAACTAATTTAGCGTCAGATTAATTAGTTTTTGGAAAAAAGTATTTTTTATTTTTTATAAATGTTATTTTTATATTTGGATAATTTTTTTAAGAATTTTTAAATATTTAAAGTCCTTTTATTAATTTTATTTGGATAAAGAAAGTAGAAAGTACTTATTTTAATTAAATTATATAAAGGACATGTATAAAAAGTTTCCCAGTCAATGTTGGTTTCTTTTATCCTTCTCTTCATGAGCTTGTAAATACTATTTATATTCTTTGTAATGAGAAACGTAATGAACATGTAAAAAAAATGTATAATATTCTTTACTCCAAATAAGAAAAAAAATTGAAAAACATAAAAAGAAAAGCTTTGGAATTAAAGTAATAAATCTCATAATCAAACACAAATATTAAGAAAGTAAAGCTCTAGAATTAAATTTAAAAGGGAAAATGTACATGGAAGGTGTGCGACCAGTGGAGCACAACCTTCGAATGTGTTTTTTGCTGAAAATCGAAATGATGACAAGTGTGAAAAACTTTGAGAAAATATATAAATATATATAAATATGGAGAAAAAATAGGATTTGAAGAAAAAAATAGAATATAAATTTTTAAAAAAATCAAATAATTTTTTTATAAAAATATATTTTTTAAAAAGCATATCCGAACATATTTAAAATTTAATAAAAGTGTTTTATTTTTTAAAAAAAAATCAATAAAAAAGGTCAATCCAAACAAACGATTATTTTTCTATTAAGGCCTTGAATGTTTTTTTAATAGTAGATAGGTTAGATGAATTTCTAATTTTAAATTACAATAATAAAAAGTAGCATATTGATATTACTTTTTCTAATAACTGACATGTAAAATTATAAATTTGGACCTAAAATTATGTTTGTCAACGAATTTTTTTTTAAAGAAAGAATATGGTTATTTCGTAATATATATTGGATATTTTTAAATCATTGGAAATATATTAAGATTGCATATATGGAATGAAATTTTTTTATGGGAGTTTTTCGGTGAAAAATAAAATTAAATAAAAAGTGAATATTTTTACTAAATTTATAAAACATATATACATTATACATGATAATTTTGTTAAAAAACATTTTATTTACTAAAAAAACATCACTCTTCACTTTAGCATTATCGCTTCTTTTGTACTATATTTCATTTAACCATACATGGTAAATGCATGGTACTAGATTATTAGATCTGAAATATATTATATAATAAAATCCATAATGATTTTTTCTTATGAAGAGTCTACAATAATTTTCAGGGTTATGACAGCATGAAATTTCCTAATAAGATATATATGAAGTTTGGTGTTTAAAAGATACAATTCATGTTACCCTAGTTTTAATATCTTTTCCTTTATGTTTGTGTATGTTGCGTGCGTGGAGCTTGAGCACCCAACTAGCTTTTGTCAAAGGCAGTAATTGAGAGAGCCTTGGTTAGAATGTGAGCAAGTTGAGAAATAGAAGGAACATGAACAACATAAAGCCTTGTATGTAAGATCAAACTATTTATAGCATGGATCAGTGTTATCACCGGTGATCAACATGTATGTCATCAACATAACTAAGAATAAACATTTTTGAAGATTTGTAAATCCAGTAAACAAGGAAGGATTTGATTTAATATTATTAAATCCAAAGTTAAAGAATGTAGAGCCAAACTTAGTGTACCAAGTTCAAGAACTTATTTTAACGAGGAATGTTAGAAGGCTATCAGAATTTATTAATTTTTTTATTAATATTTAAAAGTATGAGATAAAATATGTTGTTGAATTATACTAGATTAAAAAAATTAGATTAAAAAAATTAAATTGACAAATAAATAATGACCAAAAACAATAAATTTTAATGACCTCTTAATATTTCTCTATTTTAATTCATAATTGGCTTTAGAAAAAATTATATATTCTAAAAAATTATTAAGAAAATTTAATTATTAAAAAACTGTTAATGCTAAAATTATTTAAAAAGATTAATATTTACCATATTAAAAAAATAAATATATTATGAATTATTTTTTTATTTATTTTTCATAATTTTTATAACAATAATTTTCATTCTTCTTGAAATCTTAGTCATCTTTATAATTATTTATTTTTTCATTATTTATGCTGTCTTTCATTTTTTTTTTCTTGTTTTTTGGTCTCTTCTTTTCTTCACCTCATAGAATGGATCTAACCCTTGTGATTCACTTTGGACAGTTATTAATGTACGTAGAAGACACTGCAATTCCTTATGTGGTATATAACTTGACGAGGGAATATTAGTAATGTTTCACAAATAAATCAGTTCTTGTAAGCTTAAGTTTTAATCTAGTACCGAAGAGTTTACTAGACTAGGTCACAAAATGGTAAAAAAAAAAAAAACACATTTTAAAGACTTTTTCTAATACAAGTATTTATGAATTTACAGAATTTTCTTTAATTTTTAATTGATCAAATATAACCTTAACTAACTGTTATCTGATCAATGGCTATTGATCAACGGTAAATTTAGGAGGTTTTATAACAGGTTGAAGATGATTTGTTAGATTCTTACTATTGAAGGTATATATAACGCTTGTTGTTTCAATGTAACAAAGTTATCATCATCTAATTTTTAGTTATTATCTAGATTTTTTTTATCAATAGTAAATATAAGTTTATTTATTCTAATTTTTTATACAATAAAAATACACAAAGAGTACATAATGTAAAAAATGAAATAACTTAGCAATTTTTTTTTAAATTTATTTTTCATTGAATCTTTTGTCACTTTTAACCTTTTAGGATTTTTTTTTCTTGAATCTTTTGTTTCTATGATCATCTTGTGTATGAGAACAACAAAATTAGAAACCATTGAGGTGGAGGATTAGAGAACAACATAGATAGAAGCCATGCAGGTGGAATCGATTGAGGAAGCTGAGTGACGGCTTGGATTAATGATCGAAGCTCGACAGAAAGGAGGACAACATGGACAGAAGCCATGGAGGTGGAGGATCGGAACTAGAGATAAAGGAGGCTAATAAAAAAAATCTCATACTCTAAACTATTTAAATATTGATAGTTTGATGAACCAAAAAAATTGAAAGAAGAAAAAAAATAAGTTTTTATAATTTTAAAAAAATAAAAAATTTTTAAAATATTTTATTAAATTATTACACCTTATATATTATGTACCATTTATGTATTTTTATTATATAAAAAATTACAATAAATAAATCTACATCTATTATTAATAAAAAAAATTTAGATAACATCAGTGATAGAATAGAGGATGGACTTTGAATTTGCAGTGCTAGTGATGAGTGCCATTAGAATATTAAGAACCGAACACTTAATACTATGGAACAAATTTGGGAAGAATATAAATAAAAGTACCCGTGAAGAAGAAAATAGCATAGCAATAATTGAATGAAGGATTGAGTTAACATGAATGAATTCAAAACAATATTCATTATTTGTAGAATAGTAAACTAAGCTATTTAAAAATTAGGGTAAAAAACTTAATTAAGCCACAATAAGAATGGTGTAACCTAATTACGCCAAACTGAAAATTGTTTCAGCAATAAGCCAGACTCGATTTTTATGTAATTCGAACCAGGATGGTTCGAACTAGATATTAGAATAAATCGAACCAGGGTGGTTCGAATTAGGAGTGGAGATTTCAACGTAATTCGAACCAAGGTGGTTCGAACTTCAAATCCAACGTAATTCGAACTAGGCTAGTTCGAACTACGGCCAAGTGTGCGTTGCATATAATTCGAACCAAGTTGGTTCGAATTACCCTTGGAGAGATTCTTCATAAATCGAACCAAGGTGGTTCGAATTACCATTGATTCGGCTATATAAGGAGTTCGAATCACCCTCATTCGAACTATTATTCCTCCCCCTACCCCACAAAATCTCAGAGAAAACGACCGAGATTCTCTCCGAATAATAGCTGAACGGAATACTCTGCTCATGGGGGACGATCCGGCACGGTTATATCGCTTGGACGGAGTCGCTCATATAGCCGGGGTCATCAACGAGGAGGTTAGTATGGAAATAATTTTTATTCTAGCGGTATTTGTGGCTTAGTGGCTTTGCATGTGGGTTAGATGGTGGTTTATGTTAGTGGTTAATGTTAGTTGTTTATGTTAGTGGTTTATGTAGGTGGTTTATGTTTATGTTAGTGGTTTATGTTAGTGGTTTATGTAGGTGGTTTATGTTTATGTTAGTGGTTTATGTTAGTGGTTTATGTAGGTGGTTTATGTTTATGTTAGTGGTTTATGTTAGTGGTTTATGTAGGTGGTTTATATAAAAATACGGTCTGGCTTATTGTTCGAACCAACCTGGTTCGAATTATATAAAAATATGGTCTGGCTTATTGCTGAAACGATTTTTGCTTTGGCGTATTTACGTTATTTTTTGAGTCAGTTGGCTTATTATGGTTTTTTACCTTATAGTCATAGAGAGCTATATAAAACAAAATAAAGAATTTAAAATTTACTTTTTGATGAAGAGAAGATGACTACTAGACAAGAAATAGAAAAAAATATTGAAAATATGAAACTAAGAAAAGGGTTTAAGAGAATAAATGAGTGACGGTTGAAATTTAAAAATAGAAAAAAACTAAATTTAATTAGGTTAACTAATAGTCAAAATCATAAAAAGATAAAATAAGTTTAGATTTTTAATAATTGAGCTTAATTTATTTGTAGTGGGGTCATTTAAAATTTAAAATGGAACATATTATATATATATTTAGTTTAAAAGTATCAAATGACACTGGGAGTACTTGCCCCATTCTCAAGCTTACTGTATTCAAGATGTTCTCTTGTTTATATATCGGTTGCACCTGGGATATGACCAGTGCGTCATCATTGCATTTGAGATTTTGTTTTTCAGTTTCTCCTGTATTTGAGATATAACTCTAAATATAACTTGGTAAATACTTACATATTTATTTAAATCAATAAATATTATTTTTTTAATTTAAATAAAATAATTTCTCTATTTGTTTCTAAATATTTTTTATTCTTTTCATTCCAAATATTATAAATTACTACCAAAAAAAAATTCAATCAATTATTTCTTAAGCTCCTTTTTTCTATTAGGCTCTCTTGTCATGCATTTTCTTACTAGAGTCCTAAAATATCTATATCCTCTTCTTTATGTAATTGTTTTCGTTTATCACTATTATTATAAATGTGTGATTTGCAAGAGAAAAAAAATTGGTACCTAAATATATTAAAAAAATTAATTTTAATTTTAAAAATCAAAATTTAAATTAATTAAATATAATTCTTAATTTAAATGATTACAAAACCTGAAATGCAACCCGTTATTTACGTTATCCGTATCTCAAATTTTGTTCACTTAGCGGAATTGTTAACACATACATAATTTAACAAACAATAATTTCCTCTCAAACAATTATGTATCTCATATAACTATGCAACTAAACTTGAGTATTCGAAACGTTTGCACACATTCATGTTAGTGGCATAGTATTCTTCCTCCGTCCCTGTGTACCAGCCAGTGGTCCAACCTGTCGCCTCCCCGTCTTTTGCTGTTGATCTCAACAGCAGCGTAGGCGACGAGGTAGGTTCAAGGGAAAATCCGCCGAACCCTTTACTGGGCGTTGCACCGCTTGGCGTTGGAGACGGATTGTTGGGTGATGTAGAGGAGGATGACGTCGAGCCGGATATGATTGACGATGACAGCGGCGATGATATTGGAGCGAGTGAGCCTGCATTGGCGGTAGGTGGTTCTAGCACTGGCACACAGCAGTATCCACCACATTTTTCCTCCTTGGACTTGGATGCCATGAGGCAGAAGGGGGTTTCTGGGCACTCTGTTGGATTCGAAGCTAGAGATGCGGAAGGGACTGCTGGTCTGACAGAGTTCCAGGTTGGTCAGTAATTTCAGGATAAAGATGAGGCCCTTTTAAGTGTGAAGACTTACAGCATCCAGCGAGGGGTACAGTACAAGGTAGTGGAGTCTGATTATCGCAGGTATGTGGGCAAGTGTTCAGAGTTTGGGAATGGGTGCACATGGTTGATTCGATTGAGTCTCCGGTAGCGCAAGGGCATTTGGGAGGTCAAACGGTACAATGGACCTCACACCTGTCTTGCCACCTCCATCTCTAGTGACCACAGGAGTTTGGATTATCATGTGATATCGGCGTTCATTATGCCAATGGTTAGGGCTGATGCATCCGTAAGCATAAAGGTGCTCCTGAATGCCACGGCAGCACACTTTGGGTTTAGGCCGACTTACAGGAGGGTCTGGATGGCAAAGCAAAAGTCAATCGCCCTCATCTACGGTGACTGGGATGAGTCATACAACGAGATACCTAGGTGGGTGTTGGGTGTCCAGCTGACGATGCCTGGTACTGTTGCAGTCCTAAGGACGAGCCCCGTTCGAGTTGGAGGACAGGTGGACGAGTCTCAAGCGTATTTTCACAGACTTTTCTGGACTTTTCCTCCGTGCATCGAGGCATTCCGTCATTGCAAGCCGCTATTTAGCATTGACGGCACACATCTGTATGGGAAGTATGGGGGAACGTTGCTCATTGCGATTGCACAGGACGGGATTCTGGACCCACGACGGGCCCACGGTGATTCCGGACCCTGACAAGAGGCGTGCGAGAGAGGGTCGTCCTAGATCCACTAGGATACGGACGAATATGGACGAGGCGGATCCGAATCGGCCAAAGAGGTGCGGCCTATGTCGCCAACCCGGACACACACGACGTAGTTGCCCACAGGTTGGAGGCTCGTCTCAGACAGGACACCATTAGTATGCATGTTGTTAGTGTTAGCATTATCTACATTAGTGCGCATCTTGCTAGTCTTAGAGTTATTTAGATTATTTCCCATGTTGTTAGTCTCAGTATTATTTACATTAGTGCACATGACTTTTAGTTTGATTGTTGCGAGTAGTAATGAATATGGCTTCTTTAATTATGTATTTTTTTCTTTAAAGTTCAATCATGTATGACAGTGGTTTGTACTTTTTTTATTATGTTATAGTCTGTTCACCTATGTTTTTTTTTTATTTGTCTTGTGGGACATTCACTTTGTATGATCAATGAATCTTGAAACAGTTTAGTGTTTATTTTTTTCTTATTAAATTGTGCATCTACGGAAAGTGTTGCATTATTCATAAACAATCAAACCGGTCTGGTTCGAACTATGATTGGTGACATAGGCCGGGTTGGCGACATAGGCCGCACCTCTTTGGCCGATTCGGATCTGCCTCGTCCATAGATACACAGCTCAGTCAGTCTCACACTAATTCAAACCGGTCTGGTTTGAACTATGATTGGTGTAATTCGAACCAGCCCGGTTCGAATTACATGGAAACCTTCTCTCTCTATAATTCGAACCACCTTGGTTCGAATTACGTTCATTCTTAATTCGAACCAGGCTGGTTCGATTTATTACCAAAAGAAATAACCTAATTCGAACTAACCTGGTTCGATTTACTACCAATTAGAGTTCGAACCAACCTAGTTCGAATTATATAAAAATACGGTCTGGCTTATTGCTGAAACAATTTTTGCTTTGGCGTATTTACGTTATTTTTTGACTCATTTGGCTTAATATGGTTTTTTACCCTAAAAATTACCTAACAAATCTAATAGTAATAAGCATCCTGACTAATCAGCTAATTGATTCTAACTTTCACATCAGAATCTATTTAATGCTTTTGTGCTTATCCTATTAATAATGTATATGCAACATTTACAGAGTGGCAGTGAAAAATGGTAAGAATGATAAATAGTTGTATTTTTGTTAAAATGAAAACATGTATTTTTATTTTTATTTTTAAAAATTCTAATAATTAGTGGGTATAAAAAAGCTTAATTAACTCATAGAATTTTTTTAATTGGTAACTTAGGATTCGAAGTAGAAGTAATGAAAACTCGTATTGTTGGGATTCAAATTGAAGCATTTTAAACAATTATGATACAAAGTAAATAAATAATCAAGAATAAATGCAAGAAAGGGAGACAACTCTAATAACAGTGAGAATTCACTCAATAGAAAAAAAGTATAGTTAATGTTTAAATTAGCCTCTAAAATTATATATATTCAAATTTTAAATCGGTTATTGAATTTTTATTTACTTCAATTTAGTTTCCAAATTTTTAATTCATGATTTATGTTAATTTTTTTTGAATATTTTCTGTTAATAAAGTGCCATATAACATACTAATATAGACGCTCAATACCATATATTAAAATACGGTTCGATCATGTGTGATAGGATAATGATGAATCAATTAATGATATATGGGGATGATAATGTGACAAAGCAAAAATAATTTGTCCATGTGTTGCAGTATAATTTATCCATGTATCAGACATGTCATTATTAATTTGCAAATGACTTCCTTAAATTTTGCTAAGCGTATTAATTTAGTCCCTGCTATAATTAATAGTAGTAAATCAATGTGGTTCATACACCAATCTTTTTTATTTTTTTCATAAAATAAAATTTTTTATTATATTTTAAAGCTCTTGATTTTCCATCCAAATTTCACGTCTAACTTAAATAAAATCCTCATCACCTATGGCACAACAAATGATTTCATAAAAATTAACAATAATAACATAACATATGAATTAAAAAAATTAAAAAATCATTCTCTCTATACAACTACTATTCTCTATCTTTTTCTGTCGAACTGAACAATTCTTAATGTTATTCAAATGTAAAACTATTAAATAATTCTAAAAATAATAGTACTTTAATCAATATGATATAGGATCACCAATTAAATCAAATTAAGTTTAAAATATGTAATACGAAAGTGATGACGAAAAGAAGTTGACGTTCCTTTAATTTATTTCGTTCATTTGTTTTCTTGCTATATGAGGTCAATAATCCTTTTATCAAATTTATCCCAACGATATATATAGGGTATATAAACACACGTGTGAATGTTTAATTATGATCATAAATTTAAAAGATAGGAAAAATAAACAAAGATTGAAAGGTATTAATAATGTCTATATAAAAAAATAAATTTAGTCTCTCTTATCAGTAATTTTGTCAAACAAATCCTTTTTACTTATTAATAACTTTTATATATGTGGTTATTTTTATAAATTAATTAGTGATAATGGTCTTACATAAATTAAATAGAATTTAAATAACTTTTTTATTTCTATAAAAAAAATACGTATTTCAGACCAAAATAAAAAAAATATTTTTTTTTATTGAAAGAATATAACTTTATACTGAGCAATATCAAAAAATATAATTATATATTATTAAAGTTATTAATATTAAGTTATTATAAAAAAAATTGTATGATCAAAATTTGAAACTTAACAATAATCATAAAAACTTTTGTATTTAACAATATGTAAACAATAAAAGAATCAATTGATTAAATAAAGTCAATGACAATTAATGTGAGTTTGCTATTTCAAAGACCAAAAACTTTATATATATTTCTTAATTTTAAGACTTGAATCTCATAAATGCAATTTGAGCGGCCATCAGTCACCAAAAAAAAAATTGAATGGCTATAATAATAATAATCTATTCTATCTATCTATCTATTCTATTATATAAAAATCAAATTTCTGCACTTAATGATGAAGCTGACGTGGCATGCTTCTAAGAGTGTTTCTCGATTTATTTCTTTTAACTCATTAAATACAAGTTATTACGATAAATTAACTATATCAATTAATTAATTTGATTAGATATTTAAATGTCATTTAATTTATTATAATTTATATCAATTTAATTTGGTAGTATTTCCTAATTTATTTATTTAATATTCTGTTAATATTTTTTAATTTATTTCTTTTAATTTATTAAACCAAATTTATTGTGTATACTAATTAAAATAATAAATCTATGAATAAATAAACAATTCAAATATTATTTTCAACTAACAATTAAATTAAAATCAAATCATATCATATATACTGAGCTAAATGCAAATCATATGAATTAAGGATTAAATTAAAATAAGATAATTTCTTACGTATTCAAGTTGAGTGCAATAAATACAAATTAATTTTGTTAGATAATCATAGTTGTCTGATCTACTATATATAGATGGCCACAAAAATTATAAGAATCGAAATTTTTATCGCTCTTACTATTTCAACTCTTCTTTTCTTCTTCTTTTTTTTTTCTTTATGTGTAATTTCTTTTATGTATAAATGTACCCAAAATGAGAAAGTACGGATGAGCGTTTTATTGATTGTTTGTTTGATGAATATATCTCAATTTAGACATTCTACTACTGTACATAGAAGTTGACCTGTAGCAATTCAAAATGGCCAATATATTTTTTTATAGTATTAGATAAAAGAATATTTTTTAAAATGAATCTATCCATTGTAATTATTTTTTTTCAATTGTTATATTTTGTTGTCAGTCGTGTAAATTCTTTAAAGGCACAAAATAATAAAATAGTTTGACTTTAATATTATTATAAACTAAATTTAATAGTTCAAATAAGCACCACTAATTATGTTAAAAAAGTAATTTTATAATAATAATAATGTGATTTATATATTAATTTTTTTGAGTAAATTCATTTCAAAATTAAAATGTAGAAATTAAACTCAATTACGCTAAAATTTTAAAGGTAATATAAAATTTGACAACAAAATTAACATTTATTAAAAAATAAATTTATTTATGACTATTTTCTAATTAAAAATAATAACAAGACTTATGAAAAAATATTAATGTCATCATTTTTATTAATTAAATCATAATATTAGGTAGTTGATAGTTTTATAAGCGAACATTATTAAATAATTACGTAAATATTAGCAACGAATAAGTAATAAGGATTCCAAAAAAATTGATTATATAATACCAATTTTATAATTAAAATATGTCACATATCATATTCTCATATATTTTATTTATTATTTATTCTATTATATAAAAATAAGGTTTCTGAACTTTAACATGACATACTTATGAGAGTGTTTAGCGATTTGTTTCTTTTAACTCATTAAATATAATTTATTATGATAAATTAACTATATCAACTAATTGATTTGATTAGATATTTAAATATCACATAATTTATGTCAATTTGATTTGGTAGTATTTTTTAATTTATTTCTTTTAATATTTTGTTAGCTAGTAATTTTTAATTTATTTTTTTTAATTTATTAAACCAAATTAATTATACTAATTATATGTATTAATTAACTAATTAGATTAATTAATTAATTATTAAAATAATAAATCTATGAATAAAATAGGTTTTTAAGATATTTTTCACTAATAATTAAATCAAATCAAATTATATTTATTGAGCTAAATTTAAATAATGTGAATTAAGGACTAAACTAAAATACAATTCTTTTGTACTCATTCAAATTAAACACAATAAATAAAATTAATTTTGTTAGATAATCATAGTCTTTTGGTCTTCTATATATAGATAGTCACACAAAATTATAAAAGTCATCACATTTTTTAAGTTACTACACAAATATTATATTTTAGGTAATTGTATATTTTTTATGTTATTTTGAAAATTATTATATAATTTTAAGATCATTTAATTATGTTTATTTTTTTAAAAGCATTGTCATTATTGGAGAGTAACTAATGTTTGTGATAGTCTAAATTGATAAATAAAAATACAAAATATTAATATACTGAGTTTTTGAAATATAAATCTTGAAGTAAATATATGTGATTATAATTAATTATCATAATTAAAAGTTTTTATTTTATTTCAATTTATTCAGGACATATTTATCTTAAATTTTATTTCTTTATTAATTAGTATTTTTTTATACATTTAATTGTCATTAATTTATATAAATTAAAATGTATAACTTTAAAAAATATACGTGTCTGAAAAATAAAAAAAAAAATTGTTAGTAAAAAATTTATGTCACTTTAGCTTTTTTTTTGTATCATATCTTATATTTTTACTATAATTGAAAGTTAGAGATAAATTATTAAATATAAATTAGCAAAAAAATATAATACTTAATAAATCATCATATATAATCACATTTAAAGGTATTTAAGTTATTTTTCATATAATAAAAGTGATATGCTTCAAAAAATATTTGTATATAATTTACTAACAAATATATAAGATATTTATCATAATTTTTATTTTTAATAAAAATATCATTGTATTAAAGTGATGTATTTTAAAAATGTATAAATGAGATTTTTATTAAAAAAATTTACAAGATAATAAATACAATTTTATTTTAATTTTATCCTTAACATTTAGTTTTAATTTTACCTTTAGAGTTTCAATATGTTTCAATTATACCATTAGAGTGAACAACATTAATTATAACTAATCAATTATATTATCTGATTTGATCAAAATTAAATAAATATTAAATTCTTTAATAAATAATAAAAAAATAAAAAAAATAAATTTAATTTGAATTATTTTCTATATCTAGGAATCAGAATATACTTTTATGTATTTTGATTAATAGTTCTTAAAGGAGTTACTATTTTATTTACTAATATTTTAAATTTTTTAATAATATTTTCATAAACCTTGATTCTAACATTTTAATTTTTTTATAATATTTTCATAAAACTTGATTAATAGGTTCTTCTTCATAATATTTTTTTTTGAATTTTTTAACAGATATATATCTTAATTTTTGTCTTTTATTTTTTATATTTATTTATTATACTAATTTTTTTACAGTGTATTTTTTTATCAATTACATACATTATTTTTATGTATTTCTTTACTTTTTTTAAATTATTTTATTACCTTATTTTACTTTCACTCCTCATTTGTATTTCACTTCATTTTAGTTTCAATTTTATAATTAACTTTCAATTATATAAAAGTCAATAGTTTTTTTCAAAACATGATTAAATATATTATCTATTATATACAATCATTAGGATAAACAAACAAATATAAATTGAATATATAATTTAATTTTAATTTAAACTAAAAACTAAATAAATTGTCAAAAAATAGCAACCAAATGGAGTGGGGGAGAAGAAAAAAGCAGAATTACAAATCAGAACAAAATGGAGGAGCTAACTTTCTCCATTAGGGTGGTGGAGGCGAAGGGAGAGAAGGAAACCACTAAAATCATATATATAATTTTAAAGTTATTAATCATAGACTATGGACAATTTTTAAAAAAAAAATCTTATGGATCAACATGTAATTTTTTTATATTTTTTTTTCTAAAAATTTTTAAGACTTATCAACATTTAAGTTGTCTATACAACACTTTTCAAAATATTATGATTTTACTTTTATAAACTATTTGCATACCAAGTTTACGTATATCCCCCAAATTAAAAAAAAAGACTACATACATGTCTCAATTTACATATCTATGTAAATTAAATTTATGGAGTTCAAATTATGTATTTTCGTAGTAAATCGAATCTATAAGATTCGAATTACTTGGATGCTATCTATGCTACTAAATCGAACGAAGGAGATTCGAATTAAAATGAACTGGATTGCTACTAAGTGAGTATAAATCGAACCTTATGTTTAGGCGGGGCAGTGGTAGACCAGCCCACTAAATGGTGGACTTTTGGCAAGACAGTGCGGGTTTTTCCGTTTGCCACCCCTAATGGAGACACGGATATAAGTACCTGCTCTATGGAACCTGTTAAATATACATAAATATAAAATTATTAATTTATCCTAATTTATATATAGATAAATCCATTTCTTGAAATTTAGTAACCCTAATTTCTGTTTCCAATTCGAATTTTTCCTTTCTCATTTTCAGCGTCGATCCTCTCTCTCTAACTCACTTTCTTTGCCTCTCAAATCTGTCACTACGTCACTCAGAATCGTCCCAAGAAATTATGTTATGTTATTATGTTGGAATATGTTTTTATGTTTTCTCTTTTTAAAATGTTATTTTTCATAACGAATATGTTATAAATTGTGTTAAATTATATTAAATTAATTATTTTATAATTATTATATTACGTTGTGTTAATTTTTTTCAAAAGTTTTCAAAGAATATTCGTAGATATCCGAGAAGATATGCGTTCTCTAAGGGATAATTAAACGAAAACTTGCAATGACAAAAAAGGAACGGGAGTAATTTTTTAAATAGGAATGAGGGATCGGAAGGGGCTTCTCAAGCTCCACTAAGTACTTATTACCATATCTAACTAGCAATGAAGATCCAATTTGAGTCGATTTAAGAGGAGACGCGTGGACTTTATCTGTATTGGGCCTTTAAGGTAATGAACCTAAGTTAGATTTGGGACCCTAACAATGAATTTTAGTTGATCTTACTTGCATTGAGATCTTACTAGACCCAAATATATCTTGGATTAATATTTTGAGTCATTGTTATAGCAAATACTATACTATTTAATATTATAACACTTAGTATATATAAAAGTTAGATATATTTAGAAGACATTTTTTAATTCAAATTAAAAAAATTAATTATCTCTTTTTTAGCTTTAAATATTATTTTCTAATGTAACGAAAAAATAAAAATAACAACAATCACTCACATAATTAAAATAGATAATCATAATATATACATGACACTATATATATATATCAAGGATTATTATATATGATATATAATTTTCTTCTTTTTTGTAATGACTATTTATATAATTTATTGAATAATTTTTTTATCTTAATATTTAATAAATTTAACATACAAAATATTATTTAACATACAAAATAAGTAACTTAAGTCATCATCTAAGATAATAAGTATAATAGTGTAAATACTTATTTATTTATTAGTATTGAAAAAATATATACATGGTATAAATTGATATTTTTTAGTATAAAAGCAATAATAAAAGTTAATTACATAATTAAAATATTATGAAAATTTTTTTAAATAATAATAAAAAATAAGATCACTATTTTTATATATTACAAAGTTTATGAAAAAATTTTTGGATAATAAATCAATTCTCAATAAATTATACATTAAATCTGTCAAAAAAAAAAATAAATAATCAATACATTGGATATTATTATTACGTACTAATATAATATATATTATCGATTATTAAGTTTATAATTAATTTTTAACCCAATTTTTGGTAATTAAAATTTAAATGATTGAAATTATTAAATGCTGAATATTTTGCATCTAACCAATTTATTTTTTTATTGAAATTAAAAAAGATAAGTTGTTAATCAATTCTAAATTTAAATTTAAATTTGATTTAAAAATAATAAAATATTTTAAATTTTATCTCACTAACCAGAATTAATTTCAAAATAAGAAATTACTTTGTACATCGTATGTATTGTAAGATGGTATGGTCATTTACTATTTTTTAATGGTAAATAATGGTGTAAGAAATTAAAAGAAAATGTATTTACAAGTTTAGAAAATATTAATTTATTTTTCAATAAAATAAATTATATATTAAATAACAAAAGTTATTATTGGTTTCTCTTCACACTAACTAATACTCAACGATGGTGTTTTGGTACACCATGTTATCAAGAAATATTAACCAATTTAATAACTTTTGTAATGATATAAGTTTATGAATTTGAAAATTTAAAAATTATTTCATAAAAAGTGATGTTTTAATGAGTAACAATGTTGATCATATTGTTTTGACTTCAAGAATGAATATGATACCAACGAATAAAATTATCCCAAGTAAATTTTAACAAAGACAAAAGTTCATAAGTATTATTATTAATGAAAAATTAATCTATTTTAAAGACAAATACAATTTTTTTCTATGGATTCCTAATTCGACAAGTCGATGACTAATCCACCATATATTGATGTTCTATTTATTAAAGGTCTGTCGGTAATTAATGGATTGCTTATACACATAAGACAAAATTCAAACTCCAAATACTTGTTTAAACGGACAAATAAGATGATCATTCAACCAATCTAAATTGATTAAAATAAATATTAACTATTTTAAATATTTTTAAGTTGTAAAATATTTATAATAATAATTATTATATATATTTTTTCTTTAAATTTATTATAATAATAATTATTATATTTTTTCTTTATAATAATAATTATTATATATATTTTTTCATTCAACCAATCTAAATTGATTAAATTTTAATTTTATGTATTACCCCGTGCAGGACACGGGAACATACACTAGTAATAATAATAAAAGAAGAAGAAGGAATGTTAGTCAGTAGGATATATGATATATAGATACTGATATAGATACGACCAGATTGGACATAACATGACAAAAGACATGTAGACACACAAATTTAAAATTTTTATAAGACACGGAGACACGACATATATATAATATTTTTTTAGATAAATTGTAATGATATTTTGGTATTTTATTGATATTAAAATATAAATTAATTTTTAATACTTTTTATAATTATTTAAAATATTTTTTATTGTAATAATTAATAATATATATTATTTTTAAATTCATTTAAAAAATACACGTTAAGAATAAGATTGGATACGCAGATATGTAATGGTATTTAGGTGTGTTCAAATGTGTCCAAAAAATAAATTTTTATTTTTTATTAAGACAATTGGACACAAAAAACACGTATATCGGATGAGTATTGTATCCAAAATGTGTCCGACATGCGGACATGGTAAATAAAAAAAGTATTTGTGCTTCATAGGTAGGGGGTTGATTAGTACATTTTCATCACCAATTTTTGTTTCAAATAAAATTTTACTACCATTTAGGGATAAAAATAGGTCGAATTGAACCTAACTTTAGTTTTGACGAGCTTGACCTATGTTATAAATAGAGGGTCCTAGACTTAGATTTTTTATCTCTCATAGACTTTTTTTTTTAGAATTTAAAGTTCGACAAACCCACAAACCTATTTGAAAAGCCTGTTTCATAAATTAGAACTCAAAAAAACCAATAAACCTAAAAAATTTAAATTGACAATAAATAAATTTTAAAATTTATAATTTATAATTTATAAAAAAATATTTATATATCAATTCTTAATCACACATCATAACCATATTTATAAGTCATAAATTTTTTCTTCGAACAAAAAATTACAATCTTAATTAATATTGATGATTGATTTTTTAGTTTAGTTTTGTGTTTATTATAAATAAATAATTAAAAATAACTTATTTTTACAAAAATATATTTTAACAATGTTAGAATATAATTAGGATCGATTAGTATTATTTAGTATATCTGAATATTTATTATAGGAGATTACGTCTTTATTATTACGATTCTCTTAGTACCTATAAACACTCTTTTATATTGTATTATTTCAGACAAACTTGAATACACAATTTGAATACACTCAATAATACACAAATCATTTTTCCTGTTTAGTCTCTTGTTTCTAACATGGTATCAGAGCCATGGTATCCTCCTTGAAGAGGATAGATTGTTTTTCTTGCGGTGAAATAACCGTAGTTTTTTATTTTTTTCTATGCCATTCTTGTTTCCCTTTTTTCACTCCTTTGATGCTTTTTTCGTATCACTGACTAGCCTATTTTGAGTTGAATGATCAAACACCATTGTCATCCGTTGCTTACCTATTCTCGTGAAAAAATCATATAGTTTTCACTCTCTTTTGGCAATTCTGTCTACGTTCTCTCATGGCAGTTCTGTCTGCGTTTTCTCGTGGCAGTTCCATTTGCGTTTCGTCTGTATTTCCTTGTGGCAGTTCCGTTTGCGTTTCTTTCCGGCAGTTCTGTCTGCTTTCTTTCGTGGCAGTTTCGTCTGTGTTTCCTTGTGGCAGTTCCGTCTGCATTTCTTTCCAGCAGTTCCATCTATATTTCCTTCAGATAGCGGCAGTTCCGTCTGCGCTTCCTTCAGACAAGGGGCAATTCCATCTGCACTTCCTTCCGACAGTTCCGTCTGCACCCGTTTTATCAATTTATGCAGTTTTTTCTCTTTATTTCACTGTTTTAAATAAGTTTCAAACTCAATTTGTCACTTGAGTTTGAGGGGGATGTTAGAATATAATTAGGATCAATTAGTATTATTTAGTATATCTGAATATTTATTATAGAAGATTACATCTTTATTATTAAGATTCTCTTAGTACCTATAAACACTCTTTTATATTGTATTATTTCAGACAAACTTAAATACACAACTTGAATACACTCAATAATACACAAATCATTTTTTCTGTTTAGTCTCTCCGTCTGCGCTTCCTTCAGACAAGCGATAGTTCTATCTGCGCTTCCTTCCAACAGTTCCGTCTGCACCCGTTTTATCAGTTTATGCAATTTTTTCTCTTTATTTCGTTGTTTTAAATAAGTTTCAAACTCAATTTGTCACTTGAGTTTGAGGGGGATGTTAGAATATAATTAGGATCAATTAGTATTATTTAGTATATCTGAATATTTATTATAGGAGATTACGTCTTTATTATTACGATTCTCTTAGTACCTATAAACACTTTTTTATATTGTATTATTTCAGACAAATTTAAATACACAACTTAAATACACTCAATAATACACAAATTATTTTTTCTGTTTAGTCTCTTGTTTTTAACAAAAGAATGGATCCAACAAGTTATATAATTTTTTTTAAAAAACCTATAACTTGACCTTTCTTAAGTAATGTGTTAAAAAAAAGTCAAATCTAACATATTTAATAAAATAAACTGAGTCAAACCTAAACTAAAACGAATTAAGCCATAAACTCCCGTTGAATAGCCTAATTCACTTCCACCCTTACTATCGTTACTGCTTGTCCACTGCAAGTAAAATATCCCTGCCATCTCCTTTATTTTTATGAATATTCAATACTGCCAACCATCCATGCATATTCCAAAAAATATTATTTAAAAATAATTAAAAAATTATGCTATATAATCAATAAATATTATTAATTTAAATTAGTATTTAGTTAATAATAATTTATACACACGAGTTAATAAAATATAATTTATATTTATATTTTTTAAAAATTTACATATATAAATTAGTAAAATATATTTATTGAAGACAATTTAATATTTGTACTAATTAATAAATTGATGGTTAAAAAATTGTTGACTCAAAAATTTTTTCATAATTTAATAGAGTCAGGAAAAACTAAAAATAAAAAACTTACTAAGGGAATAATTCATTCTCGCTTGTTTACAAGACTACTTCAACACTTTTGGCCGATTAAGGGTGTATTTAGATTATAGTTTACAAATAGAAGAAGTTTGTATAATTTTGTAAATTAGATTTTGATAAAAAATAAATTTTTGTTAAAGTGATTTATATTTGATAATTTTTATATCAAAATGGATTATAGTAAAATAAATGTTGTTTACCTTATACCATTCAAAATCACTTTTAGATAAGAATTACTAAAATGAACATTAACTTAAATAATTTTTTTTATATTATCGAATATTTAATCAAATATGTTACATTTTTTAAGTATTTACGTAATAACGTTACTTTAGTATTTTTTACATCGTATTCTTATTCTAGTTCTCTTAATATTAATTTGGAATCCAACGTTTATGATTTTATTATTATTATGATTAATTTTTTATTTAATTAATTTTTTAATGAAATCATAATCTATATTATAAAAAATTACACTAAAACATAGTATACGAGAATTATAATTATAAAAGAGAATTTTAAAAATAATAAAAAAATTAAATATTTACTTTATAGTGATTGAAACAAATCTAAAAGTTCTTGATGATATTTTAGTATGCTATAATTTTTTACTATTATTATTATTTATAGTTATTTTTTTGTTTAATTTACTTTACCTAATAGAATCAATAAATCATATTATAAAAAGATAATAACAAATTAAATATAATACACAAAACTCACAATTATAAAAATGTATAATGTTAAACAAACAGTTGAAAAAAATAAAAATAATAAATAATAAAAAATAGAGCTCATATAAATAGAAATAACAAGAATTCTATAAATAATACAATAACATACATAAAAGATAAAGTTGGTAAAAGATAAATAAATAGTTAGTATCTATGACTAAAAGTCCGTTAAAAAAACGCAGAAACTAAAAATAATTGCTTCTTATAAACGTGGTTTTGGTAGTAAAATTACTTCTACGTTCATGAGAAAAAAATTTGTCAAACCAAAAGTTAAAACTTTCAAAAAATCTAAACGTACTTCTTTTCTTCCAAATACATCTTAAGATGTTTTTAACCGCCACAAAATAATTGGGTGGCTTCTTGTCACCCGTTATTTTGGATTATGCAACAAAGAGTTCAGCGACAGTTTTGAGCAATTGCTAGAATAATCACTATTAAATGATAAATTTTATTTGCAAATCGCTGCTATTTGATAAACATGTTTTAAAAATATATTCATGGC
Source organism: Arachis duranensis (assembly GCF_000817695.3). Taxonomy (NCBI): domain Eukaryota; kingdom Viridiplantae; phylum Streptophyta; class Magnoliopsida; order Fabales; family Fabaceae; genus Arachis; species Arachis duranensis. The sequence continues at coordinate 76,773,525 of NC_029777.3, forward strand.
GGTCTTGAATTGCCGCATTTGATGCAATAATTTTGAAACAAGTTCAGAGTGATTTAAATAAAGTGAGTGAGAGATAAAAAAAAACTTATTTTTTTAAAGAGGGAAGTGATAAATAAATTTTGAAAATTTATATTTTGAATAGATTGATTTTTTTAAAAAAATATCAATAAAACTCTTCATAATAGTAGATGTAGATAAATTAGTTTAAATTAAAATATTCTATCCAAATTATAAAAGTTAATTATTCTAAAAATAATGTATTCACATTTGTTATTGTAAAAGACTTTATTAATAATTTTTTTTTTAAAAACTATGTTCAAAATGTAAATTTTTAAGAACTTATTTATCACTTTACTCTAAAACAAAAATATGAAAATTAACGCACTTTATATATTTTTTTCTTATATACTATTTTCTTTACATAGTGATTAATCAAACTTGAGGTATTTACATTAGAAAATACATTCAATATTATTAATCATATACATGCAGTCTACTTAATCAGGGGAAAAAAAATAATATAATTAATCATCAATGACTGACATTGTCATTGTGTAAAATCCAATTACTGTAATTGAGTAGTACAACATTGGATATATTTGAATTCACTTAACAAAGTAATAATGATCCATTATTTCTAGCTTTGTATAATAACCTTAGGTCCTCAAGGAGTTATCCGCCAAAATACTGGAACATAGCAAAATCCCACCTTGAATTCATATAATGCAAGCAGAAGCTACTTTTAGGTTTTAGCTGACCTAATAAGCTAATTACAGTTAAAAAGCCAACTTTTACATAAAAGTCAAATAGACCTGGAAAGACATTCACTTTAACTTCCAATCCCAACCGTTTTTGCAGCAATCAAGCTTATGCTAATAATAACAAAACTCATTTCAAATATCAACATCATATTTGGTTATTCATGTGTAATTCACTAAGGAAACATATGAAAGGAAATTTTTTATTTCAGATTTATTTGGAAAAAAAAAAAAAAGACACAAACATAGAAGCTAGCCAATAAGAGCATTAGAGCAGCTTTATCATACCCTCCTACCCCAAAATCTCCCCTTTTATTGCATATTGGGTGGAGAATTAGGATCATGGCTGACTATGCAGCTTAAACCTGAAAATTAGGCACAGTTTCCTGTAAAAAGATATAAATAATACTAATTTGTCATTTTTATTGTCTTTATTACAATTCATTAACTACCCTAAATAACTAGGTATCTAAAAAATGCGAATAATCTGATTTCACTAAGAAAAGGTTACTTATTATGCTCCAATATATCCGAAATGGGAGAAATTTTAGCAGAAAGTCCTATTAGAGATTAATTAGAACAACATTAATACCTCTGTACAGTCATCATTTGAAACTTTGAAGATAGCTACATAATTTATCTTACTTGAAAGCGTAAGCAAAATTTCTTTGTTGATCTCTCATCATCATTATTTGGTCTATTTATTCATGTGGTTGATTTTGAGACAGAAAGTCAATACATGCATATTGTGTATCTGCTCGCCACCAGTAAAAGAAATCACCATGTGTGTCTGAATTTAATATCGGAAGCAACGTGCTATCCTACTAGGAAACAAATATTGTGATCAAAGATTACGATTTTATACTTCATCTTCTCTTTTAGAAATGTGCTTTGTTACAAACTAGGGTTTATTTCTTAGCAATGTGCTATTGTTTTTAAAATTTATTATTAAAATATCATTTTTATTGAATTATTTATTTAGATGTCATCGTTTTGTTACGGTAGCGCTTTTTTGTATTTCTTGTATCTTGTTAGAAAGCACCTCCA